>NC_051848.1:99194184-99206663 GCF_002237135.1 Teleopsis dalmanni
TAATATATCTAATATAATATATCTATATAATAATTAATATATCTAATATATTGCATATCTAATATCGCAAAACAAATAGTTGTTATAATGGTTATGTTTAAGAAATTTATCTAACTATGGATAATCTATCCAGATTCAGCCGTTTACGTAGAAGCACTTCAATAGACTTTTAGGATTACATCTCAAAAACTTGCCGTTATTCTGTTTTGTTCAAGCTGTTAAATGTTTATTTTCCTAGTTTTTTTTTTAATTGTGAATATTGCTTATAACCAATAAATAAAAATAGTCATATCATTTCAAAGTATAACATAACTCAATACTCATATCTTAAGTATGTAATAAATATTTTTACAGATGGCCTTAAGTTTAAAAATGATATAAATAAAAGTTACTTTCTAAGATAAGCATAACATAAACGGCAGATTACATGAAAAATTCAACTTAACGTGGACATCCAGAACTGACTCATCATTAGTAGTATTAAGATCGTAATGGCAATTGTCGTGATGGTACTAGTAGGTATTGACCAGCAGATACTTATTCCGAAATATTAAACACTTCGTTTAAATATAAGTATAGAAATAACGCGAAATAAGAAAAATGGGACGAAACTGTACATTACCTGTCCAAACACCCGGGTCTGATCGAATTAATTGTCTTGCGTACAAGACAATCACATTCAGTAATAATTTGACTTACTTGTGAGAACATAAAATAATTTTAAGACGGCTGTTAAATTTTCAGATTACTGGAATTTGTAAAACTGTATGTGCCATTGCAGTTGCCGTTGTCATTTCAGTGGGGCTTCAGATTAAAAAGCTTGGTAGATGTTCCAAATATATATCTTATAAAAATAATTTGCTTTTAAACTTAATCACTGGGTGTTTTGTAAAAAAAAGGCAGTTATGTACTGCATCGATTTAAACTCTGTTCTCACAATAACCAACCGATCATCCAACCAACTAACTAAATATAAACCAACCAGTTTTCTTCCAGAATACATATTCGTGGCGACGTTTCACATCCCAATGAATAAGTTTTTGTTTCTCACGAAATAAATTTTATACTATAACAAATTTAAACAATATAATACAAAATAAGGTATGTGCAGTAGTAGCTTGTCTTTTTGAGCATATAATCTATTGATAATACTCTGCAAAACCAATGCCAAAAAAAAATTATTTTCTAGTTATCGCTTCCCCTTGGCACAATTCTGGCTACCCCACTGCGTATATCAAATACAGTGAAGCTTCTGCTCATATAACTCGAACTAAATAGAGTTTCAAACCTGTTTCCTTGCAAAATGGTCTTTCGAGTTCAGGAAGTTTGACTGTATTTAAAAATTCTGATTTTAACCTTTAATTGTTGTCAACTTTTGAAAATCTTAAAAAACAATTTTGGTTATCAATATTAGTACTACAAATGGATTTGTAAATGTTACGGTCAATTACAATTTTTTCTAATGGGCCCTAGAATTTAGATGTCAAAATAAGTATGTATGTACATTCAAACTGCGTTTCAATTTGTTAACGAATGTGTAGATATGTAACAAATATATATATATATATAACTATGCAATTTTTTTTATTAATAATCTAACTTATCAATTCAATATTATATTTTTTTTTGTCATGTTTTCTATAGAAATTTCGTTGTGGTATAATTAAATTTTGTTATCTACATAAGTACTCGAATTTATATCTGAAGTTTTTAATTGGTAAAAGCTGTACTGTGCACAGCACGTTCTTTTATTGCTACACAGCAAGAAACTCTCTAACAGAGGAAATAGACTTGTAATTACAATAAGTATTGCCTAAACTTTGTGAACTTTGAAGATTAGGTTTAGAAAATAATGTTTTCGGAAACTTGATTCAAAGTCCATATTTTGATAATTTAAAAAGAAATATTTCAATATTTTTTAAACATTTTGTACATAAATTTAAAAATGATATAAAACCTTTATTTTTTATTGGTCAAGCCACTCAAATTTAATTACTCTTTGTAAAAATATTTTATGTTGTTAATAGCTTTTACATGGTGTATGGATGTTTTGATAATTGACAAGTTTAATGCAATCTGCAAACTATGATGGAATGGACACTCAGTTTACCATATATTTTGCTTTTATTAGAAAATTTTCGTTTTCTTTGACTTTATGACTTTTATTTTGTAATTCACTTCTTTTCACTTAATGCGATTTGTTTTTAAACAATCAACCAGATAATTGAAACCATTTCAAAGAAAAAAATTTACTAGTAATTAAAACTTTATTTTGTTTACGAGTAGTGTATCATTAAATACTGTTCAAACCTGTGTACACAAGCTACATATTGTCCATATATAAAAAAAAATAAACTAAGAACTCAACAGCAAAATACTTTCTTCTATTTTCACTTAATATCAAATAGAAAATAAGAAGAAAAAAGTACATATCTATAAACTTGTTCTATACGAGATTTCGCTTATAAAATTTGGGTCGTTTAATTTTCTTTTTTTCTCATATATTTTAACTTATAGAGCATTAAAGAATGTCTCTTCTTTTTTGCTGATACATTTATTGGTCTTTTGTTAGTTGTGCAATTGTGCTTCAAGGAAGATATTAGTTTCACAGACGAAATTGTATCGAACGCTTCTGTGAAATCAGACTGTAAAAAAGAAAAACATGTGTGCGATTACTGATCAAGTGTGATCAGTCACTGGTTATAAAATTAGCATGTGATGTCACATAGAAAAGCACGTACGAAGTTAATTTCTGTATGTATTTTATTTGTTAAAGTAAATGCCTTACCACACAAATATATTCAAAGTAAAATTCAATTATATATCAATTATTAATAAATAATAATAGTTTACAAATACATTTCTTAGAAATTTAATTTAAATATGTTAAAATATTTATATCTATTATATCTCATATTCATTCTAAATATTTTGTTGTTCTGGTATAAATTGGAAATGTTCAGATTTTTTGCTGTTTTGTTATATTTAGAAATTCTGAAAACAATTTATTGTAAAATTTGCCATCGAAAATAGTATCGATTGGATTTTTCTAATAGTGAAATATACGATTTGTGGAATTATCAACTCAATATTGTTTAACTGGTTTAATTCTGCAATTTTTAATTACACTTCAAGATGACCCAATTGAACTGTAATAGAATCGATTGAATTTTTCTAATAGTAAAATATACGATTTATCGAATTATCGAATTATCAACTCAATCTTAGTTCACTGTATTAATTCTGCAATTATAATGACCTAATTGAATTGTAACTTTCCGGATCATATTATTTTTTTTATTTAAAATTAAATTTTATTCAGCCAAAAGTAAGAAATGTTAATGTACAAATTTTTCGAATTGTCGATGTGAACGTTTTTGAAGTAGTTCACACAATCCATATGTAGCTATGACTCGATCCACAAATAAGTCGTACGCTGTACGAATATTAAACGCTGTCTTTAGCGCAAATTATGGCGTAAAGTTTCCTTGAGCACATCGAAACTTGGTTATTTTTTTAGTACTAACCTCAGATTGCAAAATGCTACATACCATGAAGTTGACCAGTCGAATAGCTTGCATTTGTTAAGCACCAAGGCTATTGTGCAGTCGAAATTAAATCTGAATCATTATCTCCCAGCCATTGTTGACTGAAGCATACATTTTGTAACGTTGCAGAATCTTGTTGGAACATCCACTATCAACACACTACGAAATACAGCAGTAGAAGAATTCACATTTGTTAACTACAACATATAGTCTCTCAGCCATTGTTGATAGAAACGCTGCAGACCCTTGTTGTAATGTCTATTTTCTATCTCTCTCTCTCTTTTTATTTCCCTTTTTTCTTTTTTCTCTCTCTCTCTCTCTTTTATCTCCCTCTATTTCATTTTCTCTCTTTTTCTTTTTCTCTCTCCCTTTTTCTTTTTGTCTATCTCTATCTTTTTTAAGTTATCTCTCTCTTCCTTTTTCTCTCTTTGTTCCTCTCTTTCTCATTCTACTTCTTTTTCTCTCTATCTTTTTCTCCCTCTTTCTCTCTCTCTGTTTTTGTACTTTTCTCTCTCTCTTTTTCTTTCGCTCTCTGTTTCTCTCGCACTCTCTTTCTCTATATTTTTTTTCTCTCTTTGACTTTCTCTCTCTTTTTGTCTTTCTCCCTTTTTGTCCTTCTTTCTCTGTCTTTCTCTCTTTCTCTGTCTTTTTCTACCTCTCTGTCTTTCTCTCTCTATCTCTCTCTTTCTCTTTATTTAAACACTGACGCAACTAAATTTTCCAAAAAATTGTTACGGTATATTTTCCGATCAAAATTAAAGCGATTTTCTTAAAACATCAATAAGAAGCGACTTTCTTAAAACATCAATAAGAAGCGACCGCTAGGGATCACAAATGTTGATACTGTGCTAAGGATCATAAGTAAATAACTCTTTTTACTCTATTGAGACTAGTTTTTCTTTTTTTTTTTTAATGACTCGTTTTCAATTTGTTCAGCGAAGTAGACATTTATCTTTTACTGTGGTGATGAGTTCGTAATTTCGAAAAATTTCGTAAACTTCTGCAACACTGCCAGTTTCGTTGTAACGAATTATGGTACTGCAAAACCCAAAACTCCCTACCACTCACGTTGTCAAATAATGAGCCCAATAACCGAGTTACCTTAATCGTAATGTATATTGTTGCTATTATTATGTTGCTCGTTTATTGCTCGACTTTGTGAATGTCACTAAAGTTATTTTCTGATTTATTGTTTAACAATAATATATACTTTTGCCATATGGTACTTAATATTATTACATTTCTTTAGAAATTATGTCGAAAATGTGATGAATTTATCGCAAAAATTATTTCATAATATTTTTGCTGTTAAAAATTTTATACTCATTTTTCCAATATTTATTGTATTGCATCTATAAATATTTAACTTTTATTAAATTAAATTTTTTTTTATTAAATTTATAATTATTTATATTTTTTCAAGCAGATGCAGTCAGAAATTCTTCGAATCGCAAATATTTATCTTCATTAATTAAAATTTTAATCACTAATAAAGACTTCTTAATGACTCATTAAATATATAATACATGGAGAACTGTGTTGCAACATTTCCAGATACAGACAGAACTACTATAGAGATTTTTGGTTTAAGTTGTATATTTTTCAACACTTTCTTTTGTATTCAAGTATTTTCATGTATCTCCCTGGCCACCGGATGTTTTTGTTTTTGGTTGCTCTTCAAGATATTTTTAGCATTTTTTTTCATAACTTTTATTATTATGCGCGTATTTCTTAATTTTTTTTTAAATATATTTCAGTTTTATTTGCACAACTGCATTTATATATTTTGTACTTTTTAAATGTATCTGCTGTATGAACTTTTTACCAGTTTTTTTCAGTTAATTTTAAAGTTCAATAACTTAATATTTTTAACATATGTCCCAGTAAATTTATCGGCAAATAAACGTTACTTTTATTCACATTCCATAGCACATATATGTTATTATTGATTAAATATTTAAAAAAATATTCATGAAAACGTTTAATGACGCTCATTCAATACTGATATAAAGTTAAGTACACATTTATTACTTGTACAACATTGCGTATGCTCTACCCTTTCAAGTGCGCATTGCTTTTTTTCAAATAATATTTTAGATACAAATTTCAAGTGCAAGCATGTATGGTATATGAAATTTTTTGTTGACATTGATCTATAAAAAAACCGAACACATTCAACAGAATTGATAAGCAATTTATTTTTCACGAGAACTTGTCTCCTATTCAACGTTTATTTTTCGACAATAGAGAAATAATTTACATTCTTTAACGATTGGCAAAAAATAAGTACTTTAATATTAGGAAACCTAAATTTATGTTTATCTATGATGATAAGTAGTTGTCAAACATAAATTGAGTTATAAAAAAGTTGTATGACTCATCACATAGACAACACAAAATACCAAATAGATCGATCAATAAATACATGATAGCTATTCAAAGGACACAATAAAGGAAATTCCTTACAACTAACAAACAAATTTATAGTTACAAGGATTTTGGAAAAGTCTATAACTTTGTAAATTTATGTAAAACTTAATAATAAAGGAAACAAACAAATTGCATTTAAAGCTTTACAATGTGAAAACAAATATACTTTTATTATTTTATAGATATTATTATCACAGTAAACTCATTCAATCAGTTAACATGACCATAGTCCCTTAATAAAATTTAGCTATTGTAGCTCTTGTAACAACTCTACTATGATACATATAATAATAATTGCATTATATGATACAAAACAGTAAAAAGAAAGAGAACTCTATTAGCAAAGGCTACCAACACTATCACAATCTAAAATACTTTTAGGGACTTACAACCTAAAACTCTTTAAAGATTGCATAGCACAATCAAAAAAATAACCTAAGAATTATTGCGGAATGATTGACCGTTCACTGTAGCTTGAATAATCAGCTATCGAAGTTAGGAATTCAATCCAACTCAGTCTATCGATACTATAGAAAAGAGAGAGAAACTGCATATCATAAGTTTAGAGAGCGCCCGGCACTGCTGCACAAGTGGAAGAAACACCAAGGAGGGTATTTCATGGATCATAACGATCCAAAACTAGGAAAGATAGTCTCTATACTTTTTTTCATAAAAAAAATCGAACTTGGAGAAACACTCTAGTCCGACTAAAAGGCAGAATAGATCTTTTAGGTCACAGTACACTATCCCTGCTTTTTCAATAATAATACAATATAGTATCCCGGGTTGCAAAAGTATTTGATCCAATATCTCAGAGGTACTTGTCAATATCGAAGACGGCGCATGCCGATATATAACAACAATATAAAGAATTTGTTAAAACTCTCTAATTTAATTTTCTCCCCTTGCGTCTACAATAACAATATATAGTATTTGTTAAAACGTAATTAAGATGATGCAGTCAAGAACATCAAGACTATTTTATATAAAAGAAAACAGTAATTGAGAACATAAACTTTTCATAAAATATGAATTACATATTAATATAATACATTAAAAACTCTTCTAACTCTCCGCTCATTTTCAACGGACAAGTATCCTCAAGTAATAAAATATTTTATTTTTCATTATTTGGAACAGCTTAACCCATTAAACCAAACGTTTTTAACTGACTACGTTAATCTAAGCATGCTAAACAATTAATACACTATCTCTCTATCCGGTTTTTTTTTTGCTCTGCAGTTGGTAATCTTTATTTTTCGTAGGTCATTATGCATGCAATTGATCTATTTTCTTTATTTACTGTTCTACGACAAATTGCTTGTAAAAATTTTATTATTTAATGTAGTAGATCCAAAAAAAAAGTTTTTTTTGTAAAACCTTACTCTTAAGATAAATCAATCACATCTGTTATAAATAAACTTATATTATCAAAATTGAAATTATTACAAAAATTTTTTGAAAATATAACAGTTGTCTTCAAACACTTGTACGTAGGATATATCAGATACTATATATGAAAAAAAGTTTTAAAACTACCTTATATTAAAACTGATTGTTCTAACTTTTTAAATGACCATCTGTCGAACTGTAATTACACTCAGAAACAATCATTATTTATAAAGTAAAAAGTCAATGTCAATGCTGATAAATTTATCCGTCAAATCTAAATTTATAACTACCTATGGTGATACTAACTTACTTATAACTTACAGTTGCACAATAACAAATCATTATCTGTTATGTTGCTAAATAGTTTTAATTCTGATTAATTTAAATAAGCAATTGTCCTCAAAAATAGCATAATTGATGTTATAGATGAGTTTATAATATAGTTATAATAAATATATATATATATAGCAGATATATATATATATATATGTAGAAATATTCCGATTTGTCTAAACATATGAAACGGGGTGGGTTATGTATTGCTAAACTCTAAAGCAATTTAAGTTTGTCAAAATGTTGGTTGTAGAACGGTGTATAAAGCCTTAACATCATATAAACCATATACATTATTGATTATCACGTTTGATAGTTGGTTAGTTGGTTGCAGTAGCAGGCTAGCAGATAAATTTCCATGTACTTTAAATAACGGTTTTTCGCTGTTGAGCTACCATATTCCTCGCAAGAACCCCTAAGATGGAAGAATGCAGATTAAATCTATCCAGTCGAATTTCAATAATTGAATAGGTCTTTCGTCTTTGATAGTTCGCCTGATTTGATAGTTGCCCGCGAATATGTTTCTTAGGTTTTAAGTTAATCAGAACAAAATCGAATAAAACTTTTTGCAAAAACTTATTCTGAATCTATAAAAAGTCGTTAAATGGATTAACTACATTACAGTCTTCACTAGAAAGTGTGAACTAATTAAATCCAAGAATTTTTTTCAGGTTCTTTTCATTTTTCAGAAATTTGCTCTTTTTTTGAAAGTAGTCAATGTAAAAAAATAGATTCTCACGTAATCCAGAGTTTTGCGAATGAACCGAGTTAACAATGTATGAAGCGCCCACATAAAATAATATATACGATATATGTGCTTTCGATTTTACGTCAATAAAATTTGTATTTATATTAATTGAAAAAAATGCAATAGCTATGATTTAAATGAACGGTGTTAAGCTTTCGGTGAAGTCAAACAAATTTTACACCAAGTTTTTTAAATTTATATATTTATTGCTTAGTTTTAATATTAATAATTTTTATGACGTAAATTTATTACAAATTACAACAATCTTTGCAAAATTTATTCGGTAAAAAAAATAATATATAGGTCTCGATCCAGTACTGCTGACAAAGTTGTAACTCGACATTTTTATAAGAAATTATCATAAATATAATTTTTACTGTTAAATTAAAAAAAATTTATATATAATTACTATTCATATTTCATTAGTCCCTTTAGTGTGAAAACATAGTCTTTATATTTTTGATAATGACTTTATAGCAAACTAATATTAGTATTTAATTTATTTGTTGTTTATGTATGACAAGTGAAACCCTGTCACAATAATAATTTTTATTATTTTCGTATTTATATTTGGATATGGCTGTCACATAAAATATGATAGACGTATACTATATTATGGTTAAAAGCTGAAACACCCACATATTAAATATTGTATTACAAACAATTTTTTCATTGCAAAAATTTATTCTCTAACATTTTTTATTGACGATATTCAGTTAATACGTATACTTTTTAATCTATTTCTGACGTCCCTTATATACAGTGTTAAAATAATCGATGTGCTTAGTTTGAACATGATAAATGAAAGTAGTTCATACTACGAAACAATTAACACCAGATATTTTCTTCAGTCAAAGTAGTGTTGTTCAGCACGTAATGAAAAGGTTAATACTGACATGAATATACTTCTAAGGATATCCATCAAAAAATTATTACGAAATCCATTGTTTTATACATTTACGATTTTAATGGTGTGATAAATATCTTAAATGAAGCTTTTAACATTAAAATATATAGTAAATCTATATTTAAGCTTATATTTGGTCATAATTATAGCTTGTGCTATTTATGGTCTATAAAGTATAACGATTTTTTTATTATAAGATATATCTTTTAGTCTGAACTATGATTTCGAATATTGATAATATATTATTATTATTCGAAATAAATTTTCTTCCTTAAAAAAATAAAATTTTTGGATTTTTAACTAGAATTTCATACGTGGTGTATACCTCATTTTTTAAAAATTTTTGTAAAATTATATTTTTATCTTTTCATATATTAATATCTTCCTGGCATCATTATCTTAACAGAGCTAATATCGCTCATGTATTTTTCTTAATTTTTGTTTTTGCTTAACTCTTTGAAATTTTCTGATCTTTCCGTCTTTCGTCAGTTAAAGCCTCAAGTATCAAATTGGGTTATCATATTTTTTATCGTTTTCATCTAATAAGTTTAGAAAATGCTGTATTATATACAATATAACATATTGATAATACAAATAATTTATTGACCCTCTTAAAATATAAAGTAAACCGTTCTTATATATATATCTAATATCTACATTATCATCATCGTTGCAGCTCGGGGTGAGTTTCAGCTGCATCAACCAGCTTCTGCTTTGCATGTTGTTTTAGATCTCCAATTTTGGATACCCATTTTTCTGATATCGTCGATCATATTGTCGGGTTATCTAATACGTAGTCTATCTCTGCTGTGGTCGTTGTGTGGCGTGACATGGAGTATTCGCTTTTGGGGTCTATCATCCGGTATTCTCATGACGTGCCCGATCTAACTTAAGCGCTGATTAAACTATATTAAAATATGGTTTAATATCTATATAAGATAGATAGAATTTGATATATATGTAGATATCAATCGTAAAAATTTGAAATCTTCATCGTTTAGGTTAATTTATTTAATTTATTTCTATAACATAAAAATTAATTTACGTATAAAGTAATTTCAAAAATAAAAACGCTTGTATATTTGGACATATTTATAATTTTTAATTAAAAGTTTTCAAACGATAACACCTAATTTACCTAATTTTTATCTAATTTGGCCTACTTGAAATTCTGATAAATACCAACATTCGCTGCTATACCGACATAATTTACTATTTCCCTCAATTTACCATAAATTTCGAACTCGCACTCGGCCTTAGAGTAAGATAGAGTTACATACGACCTAGTTGTTAAACGTTCTTGGACCCTAATGATCCATTATGATACCACTACTTCTCGCCAAACCTTGACTGTTTTACTAATAATACTTTTGTAAGGTTCTAATAAAGAACAGGATGTTTTTAATGCGATGGACACTCCTGTCAGAGAGCTGAAAACATATTTACCTAAGAAGTTTGCCTTGTTTTTAATTTTGACACATTAATTACAATACGCCTAAAACATAGGTATGTTGAAAGCATGATTCCCCAATCATGCTTACACGAAAAAATAAACTGTTTTTTTTTGTATTAATATTTCATTAAACTCAAACTGTCAATATTATTGACTTATCAACAGCTAATGTAAGTAATTTTTATATTTTTTCATATTCGAGACAAGCTAACATTTTTTGTACTTTTATTTTATTTTTAATAGATTTCAAGTGAATTGCAATTGCATATTTCGAAATGTTGTTAAACTTGTATAAAAATTCCATTTAATCAAATCTGACAAATCAAAGTTGTTATTTAATTTTAATTGCCTAGTGCTCATAGTACGTTGGATATCATTGTAAAATTTACCTAGAACTTTATCTAATTTCTAATTAATACCCATTAAACTTAATGTTGGTGTTAAAAATTGCGTACAATTCAAATGTAAAGTACCTTGTCAGTTCACCCAAAAAATTGTTTTAAAGTAACTTTTTTTTTATATTATGAAATATAATATATACATATATACAAACAACAATGATTACTTATATTATGTATATAAAAATGTGTATAATATGCATATAAAACTAATAGATGTAATAGAAGTTGGGTATCGAATGTCTTAGTAAGTAATTCCTTGAAAATTATATGAAACAAATTATTAATGAGTTATACATTTATATTTAATTTTACTATTGAGTTTGACCTTTTTTAGTAAAATGACAGTAAAAATTGGTTGCGTGTAACGTCTGTTTGTTACACCGTCTATCCGTCCATGCGGTTGGTTCATATAGATGAGATATATTATAATACTTTTAAGATTATTAATAGATATAAATAAAATTATCTATAATAAATATATACGTTTATAAATCAGTATTTTCGATACATTTATAAAATAGTTAAGCCTATGAGAATCAAAATTTGCAAGCAAAGCTGCGGACAATTGCATGAATAATTTCGCAATAAAGTGTTCACTTAAAAACTTAATTATACTTTAAAGTAAATAAAAAAATTACATTTATAGATATCTGATCCAGATATCTGTATTTTAATTATTGTAACATCATTACATTAAAAATTGAATTCATGTGATGGCAAGTGGAAATGCTGTCAGTAATTTACATACTGTTATTTTACTATTCAAATTAATTATTCTTTAATTTTTTCATTAATTCATTTATTATTAATTAATTATAAAATATTACAATTAATTCCTACTATACAGAGGTGGCATTATTAATAAAGGTGGTTCTTTTGTTAAAAAAATTAAAATATGTATTATAGGAAAAGGCGTCAATTTTTAATTAAAAGAACTTCATTAAAATATCAATATTTTGAAAGTCACTTACGTTAGCGGTAGACAATCTAACAAAAAAGCAAAAGAACAGATTCAAACTTAGCTTTATCACAATAAAAATTCATTAAATAATACGAGTACATCATTTGTGCAATTTCTTGTAATTGATGTGTGTATGCTGTCTATCATAGTCTTTTTCTCATACCCATACTAATAATTTTTTAAATGCATCCTCGTATTTAATGTATCTTAATATGGAATTGTGAAAAATCAATGATTATTCAGGAAGAAATATACAAAAAATTCTTAAACATCGTGCACCGTAGTGTTAGAGTAGTTATATAGTAT
>NC_051848.1:99206763-99221155 GCF_002237135.1 Teleopsis dalmanni
GCTAGTAATCTACGTGCTTTTTACCTCAATGAAATATCTGAATTTCTGGATAAGGAAAATAGCACAAATACCAACAAACGCAGAATGCGAAAAAAACTGAAATGAAATTTTGAAGAATTTATATAAAATCCATAGAAAAACATTCGTATTAAGTTTTTGCAAGCTTACGGGGATGTCTGCCTGTGTGAGCAGAAGTAACGACTTCGAGAAGTATCCTTGTGTGTGTCTATGCAAAGGATACGTACGGCTGTGGCGAATGTAACTTTAATCCTTGTTTGAAATTCTCACACACACTTAAACCTGGCGAACTCAAACAAAAAGCAGCCACAAATATTCGGTATTTTCCATAAACAACTTCTAGATTTCCACCAGCAGGACAACATGGAGAGAGTAGGGAAAACATGAAATTTAGTGAAATATAAAGAATTTGTAATGAACGTCTTTAGATTTAATCCTTACAAATTTTATCACAAATAAAAATGTTTCTGCTGCATTTGTGTGAAAATTTATGTACAACTGCAGCGCTCATGCACAGAGTGTTTGCTCACATGTGTGGAAGATACCGGGACATGTGGAGAAAAAATAATTGAAGAACTTAAAGTCAGCAATAAAGATTCGGTGTCTCACTTGCTCACACGAACCTTTAAGTTAAGTAAACATGGACAGATTAGTATCAATGGTAGAAACCAAGAGAGAGGAGATATATTTTGACATTGACAGGATCGAAAAATGTACGTTCTTGCGAAGAGAAGTTCTACTGGTTATATAAAGTTTAATTCGATTGCTCACATGTGTGGAAGATATCGGGACATATGGAGAAAAAATAATTGAAGAACTTAAAGTCAGCAATAAAGATTCGGTGTCTCACTTACTCACATGAACCTTTAAGTTAAGTAAACATGGACAGATTAGTATCAATGGTAGAAACCAAGAGAGAGGAGATATATTTTGACATTGACAGGATCGAAAAATGTACGTTCTTGCGAAGAGAAGTTCTACTGGTTATATAAAGTTTAATTCGATTGCTCACATGTGTGGAAGATATCGGGACATATGGAGAAAAAATAATTGAAGAACTTAAAGTCAGCAATAAAGATTCGGTGTCTCACTTGTTCACATGAACCTTTAAGTTAAGTAAACATGGACAGATTAGTATCAATGGTAGAAATTAAGAGAGAGGAGATATATTTTGACATTGACAGGATCGAAAAATGTACGTTCTTGCGAAGAGAAGTTCTACTGGTTATATAAAGGTTAAATCGATTGCTCACATGTGTGGAAGATACCGGGACATATGGAGAAAAAATAATTGAAGAACTTAAAGTCAGCAATAAAGATTCGGTGTCTCACTTGCTCACATGAACCTTTAAGTTAAGTAAACATGGACAGATTAGTAATCGGATTTGTGTTCTCTTTCATATTTTCATATTTCGTATTTTGACAAAAGAAATACAACTTTTATGTTATTACTACACACTTATATTTATTTATATTTATATTTATTTATATTTATTGTTTTTAAATTTGAATTATAGTAAATCAAATATTTGATTTTAAAATTAATTTTATGTGACTATGTCCGAAAAAAAATCCGCAGAATTAACACGATTGCCATAACCGATGGACCTCACTTATTTTACAATCTGCAGCATTTGTGAAAAAGTGTACATTTATTATTACCAATCCGAGGCTCTATTACGTTGATTCCATTATAAATAATTTTATCATTGTGACATAAAGCCCGAGGCACACAAGCACGACCAATTCCACATTCCTCGCCAGGTTCAATGTCAGGGTTGGAATTAAACTTAGAATCAGAATCAAATTCGGTCTCGGTTCTAAATTCAGGTACATGACCAGTCTCAAGTGTAAGTATAGGTATAGGTCCAAGTTCAAATACTCTTGAAAATGTAAAGTCAGGTAAAATATTAGGTTCCGATACTATTGTAAGTGCAGGCTCAGCCTCAGTGGTTGGTGTAGGTGTAGGTATGGGTGTAGGTGTAGGTATGGGTGTAGGTTGACGTGTAAATACTGATGTAGATCCTGCAGCGGGTTTAGTTTGATTGTTTGAATTCTTCTTGTTATTAAAAAGCTCCCAAATTAGTTTATCCACATCCGGTTTATCAGCACAGTACGCTGTTGCAACAAATGCTAGTATTATTAAGCAGAATTTTGTCCCCATTGTGTGTGCAGTTTCCTACAAAAGATAAGGGAAGGGAAGTAGTAAGAGCAATTTTATTAATTGTATATGTTTATAATAACACAAAATGCATATATATTTAAAAATACATACATATCTATTTATATAGATTCTACATCCTATTCTACAACATCATTACATCATTTTTGTTGATATAGTCAAAGCCTGTTTTTGTATTTATTTACGAGTTATCTTGATGATTGCTGAAATGTTTTACGAATGTTCGAACAAGCATTAACGATAGTAACACAGATAAGTATTGTAAGTTTATGGATCGAACGTTGAGCCATTTCCGCGTTAGTGCATCTGGGCACTTTTACTCTTTGATAGCTGGGGGGTTTCTGTAGAGTCCCACCCACATCTCACTGACTATTTTGTGAGCAATATAGTTTATGTTCTGAGAAAACTTAAACTCGTTGTTGAAATAATATGTGTAACAGATTCAATAAGGATTCTTTTCAATAATAAATAATTATAATACAGTCAAACTTCCATAACTCGAACTTGAATAACACGAAATTTCTATTATTCGAATTAAATAGAGTGCAACAGGGTTTAGAGAGCAAATTACATACAATACCAAAAAAAAACCTTTAACTCCATAAGTCTCCATAAGTCGAATCTTTTCTTTGCAAAGTGATACTTCGAGTTATAGAAGTTTGACTGTATCTCTTTTAGCCATGTGTCAAATTTTATTTATTTTGTTCCGTATTCATATTCTTGTTACCATTAAATGTGACACAAGAAGACAAACGTAGACTGTGATTAGGTGATAACCTAATCCGTTGCATCGAAGTGATTGGGCCCAAGTTTCATTTATGTGAAATACATAGTGGCATATTGATAACCCTATTTACATAGAAACGTACATACCATACATACCTACATATATGTTAATTATAAATCAAATAAATTAAAAATAATTATTTTTATTTTATTTTTAATAATTGAAATAAATCATATTCTTTCATTGTACACATAACATCGATTCTGGTTTCGCTAAATTTTTAAAGAATACTAGTTTCTCAGATATGCTATCCACATCGCCATAGTCCTCTTTCTTTGTTTATAAAGTTGTATATATATACACACATTATTATTAAGAATAAATTCACATATATACGATTTTGAATACAATGCGTTTTATGTTTGGAGTCGATCCTCGTCTCAATAATTCATATGTAAGTATATTTTGACTGGTATAAGCCGTAAGTATTTATTTATTTTAAGCAATAAAAATGTTTAAAATCCACTAATACTGCGCCGTCGAAAATCATAGACCTTTTTTAACGATTAATAGCGAATTTTTCTCACACATTTTTATAAAATATTTGCCAGTTTTATTTAAAAATAAACAAATGATTGCATAAATTCATTATTAACATATATATAAATTATTTACTTCAAAAAACTGTTGAAACCACTTTCGTGATATTTGCAATGTCTCTGAGCGGTACGGGAAACCCCACTTAAAACAAGTAACAACCGTACAAATCGATCGCTTGGGAGCTACTGATCACAGCTGAACAGCTTTTTATAAGTCTCAAAAGATTTTCGAAAATTACAGGTCAACGGAATGAGATTTTCTGATCAACAGTAATAACAGCAATCGATTGATTCTCTTTCTTAAAATTGTATTAATCACAAGAACATCGTTTTGAGCTTAACTCATGCAACGTACAATCGTATTCTTCTGCTGAAATGTTAGTAAATCAGCTTCATGGGTTCATGGGTTAGGGAAATCTCGGCAACGTATTGATTTTGAAATATGTAAATGTGTTTATGCAACAACATATAATTATTATTGTTATTACTGTTCTATAACAGTGACGTCAAACTATGAAATACTATGAAATACCAAACACCGAGTGAATATATTAGTTTATTATTTGCTAAATAATATATAGAGAAGCAATTCAACTCAGTGCTCAATTCAGTAGAATTCATAAATGGGCAACTCGACTCACAGTAGGTAAGGTTAGTTTCCATTACGACACCATAAAGGAATAACACGATTGCATTACAAACTATAACATTTTATTTAAATATAAATACAGAAACAGTTCAACATTTTAGTCTAGAAACAGCTGGAAAACACGTTGAACTGTACAACAAGAATTATATGCCTTCTACCGTTCTCAAACTATTAATTGATAGACCGCAATTAATATCTCATTCACTATTACCGATAGGTCAGATGCCTGAAGACGCACAAGAAAAATTCGCGAAGCACAATAATGCATGATATACTTTTTAGATTCTTAATTACATCTGATCTATAGGTATGTAGTTGCCGACAACTACCTGCTAAGCCTTTGAAATCGATGCCAACTGAAGTTGTTAATCAATCTGCTACAAAAATGAACCCAGACTTGGCGTAATCGGAATGCGGTACCATTTTTCGGTGCTCAATTAAATGTGAAGACGAATTCGTAAAGATTTCAATAATTCGTTTGTTGTGGACTCTGAATCGATTCAGTGTTGCTTATGATTAGGAATCCGGCACTTGAACCAGTTGCTATTGAAAATACTAAATTTGGCACTTGAACCAACTTCAGTCAAACTTTAAAATTGTTTTAAATAAACTTCTGGAATGAATTCTAGGATTGAATTAATTTTTTATTAAAAACTCTTAAGCTTTAATACAAAAATCTTAGATTTACGCTTACTATAAAAGAGGAAATTCACCTAATTCCCACGATTTCTTGTCTAATAGACCTTGAGAATTCAACGTTAAAGACGCTTGTGGGAATGCATTACCTAAGCCTACACTATATCTGCTTAATGCAGTTAGCTCAGCAAGCTAGTATATGCGTTTTGTCATATACCAACTGGAATTAAATATGTTATCACTTATAACAACTCATATTGCGTCAGTGGGAACAACAGCATTATCACAGTGGCATGTCTATTAATGCTTATCAACCTTAACATACACAGAGGCTTGTAAAGATGATCATATTACGTCTGGTACGCTGATAGCGTGCGAATATTTATTTGTGAAAACCAGCAACATTGCTACAAATATATGATAACACAAATAGATCCCAAGAAAATATACAAAATAAGAATTTAATGTAGACAATTATACAAACACTAATTAGCAATAAACTCATGTTTTAATAATACCAATAATATAAAACTCACACTCATGCTTTATATAACATAACCTTCAGCAATGACTCCGGCATCTTGAAGTCAACCGAAACTAGAGCCACACATACATTTCCATTGTGTATTACTTAAACGACAACAAAAACAACAATCATAGCAATATGCCGATCTCACGTTTTACCGCCTTAGCATATGTATCCCATCCTTTTCGGTAATGACAAATATGCCTTCTAGACCTTATAGGTTAGGTTTTTTACAGTTACGATTCGTAGCAGATGCCTTATGAATAATACCCAGAGAAAATAAAATGCTTTATCTTTTCAATATTTGTAATATCTACAAAACACTTGGCTGTTCATTTACTTCTTTAGCGGACAATATGCAATTCATTATAAATAGTTAGTTATATAATTAGATTTTCAAGGTTTATACCATAAATAGACAACGAGTACAATTGCCGACCAAATAATGTATTTTATATTAAACTAAATTCACAACATTATATTGCCTCTATTTCTTTTTAATGAACACAAAAATCAAACTCCGTGAGAATTATAAACTAGTTATACTGTCAAATATTTGATATGTGTATATTGAAAAAAATAGGAATTTTAATTTACTAATGAAAGTATATTAATAAGAAGTGCTTTTTAAGAGAAGTAGAACTTTACACAATAAATAGGCGAAGAGTGCAATTGCCGTCCAAATAATGTATTTTATATTAAATTAAATTCATAATAAATACAAATAATGCATTTTATATTAAACTAAATTCATAACATTATATTGCCTCTACTTCTTTTTAATGAACACAAAAATCAAACTCCGTGAGAATTATAAAGTAGTTATGACAGTATAACTGTTTGTTTGCTCACATGTGCTCACAATGTTTGATATGTGTATATTAAACAAAATAGGAATTTTAATTTCCTAATGAAAGTATATTATTAAGAAGTGCTTTTTAAGAGAAGTAGAACTTTAAATTAAAAACTAATCATATTTCTTTAAATGGACGTTCTGACCTTAATAATTAAAATATTACAACAATGTATAAGGAACTATGTCTTTGACCTCTAATCTTTCGCTAGTTCTTCGAATATTTTAAACTGCATCACAAAAATATTATATATTATATAGAACATTCGGTAGCTGGTATATTTCTTAACTATTCCACGTAGGCCAAAGACTTGAAATACTTCAAAAAGTACTCTATCGATGCATCGTATTAAAAAGTTCGATACATACACACTCAGACTCAGACGGATCTGAATTACATCTAATGTGATTGGTGTTATATAGGGAGTTGTTCAATAAATGTATCAACAGTTCATTCAAAATTTATTCGCATGGCTTCCTAAAGTAAGTAGATGTTATGAAAGTACCAGCAGATATTTTTTTTTATCTTAAACGCATTGTTCGCTTCTTGACAATATTTCTATTAGAGAATTCACTAACAATCTATAACTAAAGAAATGACTTTTATTTCATTTTCAAAATTTGGAGGATTGGGTGACATAATTGCGTAATAGTTTAAATTGGGTTAGGTTGAGTGGGCGTTTGCTCTTTCAACTGCTAGCACTTCTACTCGGAGACATCTATTGCACATAGTGTTGCCTGCATAGTATCCTGAGGGCTGGGTGAGTAACACAAACAGTTGTTATCTCCTGGTTTTGTGTTTGTAAAGCAATTTACTCTTCCATATAAAGCTGAATAGATCCAACAATTTTACTTTTGTTATTTTCCTCAGACCGAGGACGAAATACTCTCCTAAACTATTTGGTGTGAACTGTACAACTATTACCTATTAATGTTATTCAGAATGAATTTGCATTGGATTAAACTTGAAAAGGGTGAGCAAATAGAAAAAAAAAAAAAAAATATGATTATATTAAAATAATAATATTTATAAATGATTATAATAATTTGCATTAAAACTATCTGTATTAGTGGTATTGAAATGGTGGGTCTTAAGTGTCTTAATTCGGTTATTTTTTCACAAAAATAAGTTTATCATTTAAAAAGGCTTAAGGCTGAATGGATACATCGCAATAATTATTTCTAATAGAAACTATTTCTATCTGTGTTTTTGTTCTATTTAAAGTAGCTTCTGCGGCTGTTGCTGATGTCCGTGTGGTTGTAAATTATTTTGATTGATGATGGGTACTTGAAAATTTATTGATTCCGCCATAAACTATGGTTGGCTAAGATTATATAGATACATGGCATCGTATCTCATTTTATCATAGTACAACATACCACATACCACATACCACACCATAACACATTGTTTCACATCATATTACAACCCAACATGTCAGTAGCATTGCATATCGACATGTATTAAGCCATAAAATCTGATTCAGATGCAAAAGGGAAAAAACAACATAAAATAAATTATAAACAGAATTTTTTAGAATTTCAATAGATTTAAAGGATTTCATTTGAAAAATTATATTAAAATAGAATTTGACAGGGTTTAATATGTAAATAAGTTGAAAAGCATCCGAAATGAGTTCCTAAAAGTATATAATATGAACGTAATTGGAAATATACAAAAAAATCAAAAAACAAAATGAATATAAAAATCTGATGAATAAAAATAATAATTTTTTCATTAAATTCTTATCATTTTAGATACCTCAAATGGCAATGCGTGGAGTACCGCTAAGGAACCAGTGGCCATTTTTTATTTGTTATACCTATATTTCTTCTAAAGCTGCTGCTTACATTTCGGTAAAAAAAAATTGATATGACCTTGTCTGAAGAATCTGTAAGTCTTACTTCTTAAAAGCTGTCGCATTTTTAAAATCATTGCAGTAATGAATTTAACTACAATTGGATCATGAAAGCTAATCATTTTTAAGTGTGATCAAATGCTTTGTCCAGACTTCGTCCTTCATTATCTTTTCTTCGTTGGTTTCTCAAATCATATCAATTTTGTTCTTCATTTGATCGAAAAGTTTGTATTCATCGCTTTAAATGATATGGATAATGTTCCGAAGTCCATTTAACTGATCCGTGATAAAAAACAGGCCAAAACCAAGGTTATGGATTTATAACGTTCGCATCGGCCGCTGAAGCGATCTATGCAATACTTAAGCTTAATGGCAAGATAATGCCCCATACTACTCCACCTGTTCCGTGCAAATTAAGGTTCACTAAACGGGCATACGAACCCTTAGAGACAGTGTTCAGCGTTTGGGTTGAAAATTTTGCTAGTGATGTGACTGAAAGCAAGCTTCATGTTTTCAAACTAAAATGTTCCTCACTATTATCATTTAGATCATTTATCATTCAGATTAGATTATTTATGGTGTCTTTGGACACCAAAAAAGATCAAATAGCTTGCTAGGCCCAACTAAATGTATGGATCCGAAATGGTGGATAATAGTTTAAAGTCTGCAGTGTTCGCAAAGACTTCCCATTAATGATTGGAATTTTCTACATTTTTAAGTATATAGTGTATATTAATACTAACGGACCTATTCTGTGCACTTGACAGATTTGTCAAATTCTTTAATAAAATTTTTGATTTTTATATAGCAGAAGGCTTTTTGGTGTTCTGGACACAACTTGACAAATTTCAAAACTCATGTACCTAATGCTTCTCGCCACACTATGCTATAAAGTGTTTTGCATAGAAAACTGTTCGTGATTGTTCGTAACTGTTCGTAAAAAATGCTTGTGAAGAGCATATATTTTGAGCTGCCAAAAGCATTTTTCATGCATTCAAATAACAATAAAAAATATGCTTGTAAAGAGCATATATTTTAGTTAAGAATATTTGTCATGCATGCAAATAATAAAAAATGCTTGAAAAGAGCATATTTTTATAGTTGTGAACAGCATTTGTAGTATAGACAACTAACAAGGAAAAAAGCTTACAGCAGTCAATTTTGATAAGTGTCAATATTTGACAGGTTTATAAAGTGCACAGAATAGGTCTGTAAGTAATTCAATCATTCATTTTACGTAATTAAAAACAGTGATTTATGGACTTTTTGTGATTTTAAATAATCACAAGACAAAAATAAATACTCTAAAAAAAATATATATGTATATATATACATGCAAAAGATGTTTTATAAAAGAAATTGTTATATATTTTATTCTTAAAATAAATAGGTTTTAGAAGTAATTTGTAATAGATTTATAAATTTCTATGTGGAAGGTTTGAAGTTTCCAGCCGTTACAATAATAGAAACAGAGAAAAGACGAATGTACTTTCGAATATTTCGATCAAATATTGTGAATAATTGAACATTTTGAAGCTGTTGAATGAAATTTGGATAGTATGTGTTAAATAGCAAGTCTTATCTATAATTTGTATTTTCTCATTTTGTGTTATTTTCGACTGATTTACTGCACTTTGAGTACCAGCATTATCGGACAACAATATGCTCGAAGTTTTGAATACCAAGGGAGAAATTCGATATATACGAATTTTATATATAAGTTTTTAGTGGACTGAGACCGTTCTATTTCTAAAATTTTTTTGAAACGATAAGTATGTATGTCGAATTCGATTGTATTCAACAAAAACTTGTCTGCTTTGCACAATGCCTATTAAATTTTTCATACGATCGCAATCAAAATCTTAAAACAATTAAACCATCCCATCTTCAACTTCTTACCTATGCAAACTGGTGTGACTCGCATAAATCATTTTAAATCAACACAACGTAGCTCCAGCCATCAGCCACCATCCACTAGCCAACAGTTGCCAGCTGCCATGATCAATCAAAATATTTGAGATGCAGGAGCCGAGCAGTAACAGGTGTGCTGCACGCTCCATGCCGCATCGCTGCATGCAATATGACGTCATTTCGGTTGTTTTAAAGCTATCAACTAGCCATGAAATTGAGAAGCAAAGTTACTTAATTATTGGTGTGAACACATGGCATACAAACAACTTTGCATAGTGTGAAAATTAAAAAGTAACAACAGAGACGGTAACTATCAGATACGTAGGTATGTGTGTGAGCCGAGCAAAGGGCTGAACAGATAAAGGTATAAATGTGGGTAAGTAATGTAACAAACTTACACTATACTGATATTTGTGACCAGGAAATCTGTCAACAGCAGAGAAGACAATAAAGAAGCCATGGAAAACAATGGCCAGGAAATTATGTATTCAACAAAATTTGAGTATCATGACTGCGATGCTATGTCTATCAGCCACAAATTGCGCCAGTCAGTCAGTCAGGCAGTCAACCAGTCCCGGTCACCTCTCGAACATCGGAGCTATGGTATTCGCTGCCATTACGTCTCCTTTCACTTTCCATTTATGATTATTACGTTGGCGAGGCATGTGCGCGACTTCTGAAACTTATCTTCACCGCCTTACAATGTTTTATTAACCCGTTTAGCAAACTCAGCGAGATAAACGCTAATGAAAAATTATAAAAAACATTCCTTTTGTCAATAAGCAACTAAAACTAAAAGTTAACTAAAACAATTTTGCATTTGAGTGCAGTTGAGTGCAGTTGAGTGCAGTTGGCTGCAGTTGCAGTTGCAGTCGCTGGCATGTAAATTGTTGCAATTCACCATTCAAATATTTTTTTCAATTTTTCGAATTTTTTTTTTAATTCCACTTTTTATTTACTGTTTAATGTTTTTTTTTTATTTTTCAAAACATTTATATTTTATCAGTAAATTATTTGTTGTTTCTAATTAAGTATTCCTATTACCAACATATGCAGTGTTTCGTATTTCCATTTGAGCAACATTCAATGGCTTTGTCTGAGGAGCGACTTTAGTGGCTTTAGCTCATTAATTTTGATTTCAATCAATTCAAGGCACGGTTTTCCGTGTGCAGTTTTGCAAAATGCAGCTTAAGGTTCGCTCGGCTTAATGCCGCTTAGTGGCGGAAGAGTGGGGAACTATAAATTAATTGAAGTCAATACGGGAAGATGAAGTGTTACGCGGTGAGTAGTACCGAAGAAAAGTATTAATTGGCATCAAAACTAAAAATGTTAATAGAAAATGCAAAAGTTAGTTTACTTACATTCAGGGATTATAGATACGCTATTGCATTTAATTGATGTGGAAAATTATCGTAATTTATCATTTACATAGTTTATCATCAGTTGTTTCCGCTGCTGCAATTGAAATAAATTGAGGCGTTCATAATCGACACCTGAAGCTAAGAACAGAAAATAATAGCGACGCTTTGTTTGTCACATCAAGTGTGTACGGTATGGATGGGTCGACTATACTTTTGAATCTGTTAAGGACTTCATTACCTTGGCATCGCCGTAACGAACACCAATGATGTCAGCCTGGAGATCAGACGAAAAATTACCATAGCTAATAGATGATACTATGAGCTCAGTAGGCAATTAGGATATAGAGCCCTCTTTCATCTTGCCTGTGCTTCTGTATGACGCAGAAGCATGGACGTTATCACAGAATGATGAAGCAGTGCTGGGAGTGTTCTTAAGGAAAGTTCTTCGTACGATCTTTGGTCCTCTACGAATTGGCAACGATTACCGCATACGAATGAATTACCGCTTTATCCCGACATTGATATAATTCAGCTAAGTTCCATCCAGCGGTGTTTGAAACAGTAGTTGGCGGAAGATGACGTAGATGTAGACCGTGTATCCGGTGGAGTGATCAAGTTGAAAGAGCACTAACTGGAGTTTATGTATGAAACACAGGCGCCTGAGGAGACGTGCTACGTCAGGCCGAAACTCGGTAACGGGTTATTATGGCCAAATAAGGAAGTAAGTAAGTGGATGGGTCGATCGTAAAATATGCACGTAAAAACATTTCCAATTCCGTCTTCGACGCGTATTCAAAATACGGTTTGTATTCGTGATGCAGCTTTTAATGCAATATTTCGATACATTGATCTCTTTTCTGATGTACCTATACACTTTTGTCATCTGCAGTTTCTACAATTGGTGCCTGTAATTGCAGTACTTCTGTAGCCTGTATTTTGCAATAGTTCCTTTAAAAAAGTTGCTTGAAGTAGCCATTACATCAACAAGTAATAGGTCAGTCATTCATTTCTCACTTCAAAATCATTGGCACACAGAACTGGACTTTAAGATACAGTAGTGTGTAGTTATAATCTAATTTATCCTTCATATATACATATTATATATCATTGTTATTTCTTCTTTTGTCTTTGTGTTAAAATTTTTCCTTTCCCAGTTTCGCCATTTAGCACACCATTAGCAATAATCGTTCGGTTTTTGTGTAATTATTTTTCGCACAATTCACAACGCATCGTGTATTTGTGAACGCTAATTGAGCTTCCTGCAATATTTATTCATTCAAATATTAAATATTTTTTTACTATTATTAGTGTTCCTATTTAATTAAATGTCCTTTGTTAATGACACTCACTGTGACGGCGCGAAACGGTGACGTTTGTTGGATGCGAAGCGCAAGCGAACTTTTCGCATGCGGAATGCATGCGTGAAATTTAATTTTGCTGTGCGGTTTTGTTTGCGGTTATTTTGGTTGATGTTTTTGTTGTTTGTTGTTTGATGTTTGTTGTTGGCATTTGCAAAAATGCTTGTTTGCATTAAACCCCAATGGAAATGTGTACTCGAAATAATTCAACCACATAAGCAGTTCACATATTTAATCAATTCAACAAGGACAACGCAAATGTTCAACGAATTTGTTGCTGCGGTACTTGTCGATTTCTCCCAACTCAGTCAGGTTGAATGTAGAGCCCGACTAAGTGGCAGTTTGCGTTGCAGTTTCAAAGTGATAATCTTCAGTGTGGAATATAGTTTTCAAAATGTTGAGTACTCAACAGAAGCAATTGATTATATTTAAACTAAACCGGTGAGTGCTTTCAAGTGGAAAACTGTAACTACTGCAGCTGTAGACTGAAATTAAAAGCTTTTCATTTTGTAAAACATTTCCCAGGAGAGCAATAACTCAATGATCCTTTTGTTGTGGCAAGCGACTATGGAACTATCCTGTTAATACTTACTTTACTCACTCCCGCTTTAATGCTATTCGCACTTGTGTGTGTGTGTGCAGGCGAGCCACAGACCGGAAACAAGCAACGGGTAGCGATGGGCCATCGCTGATAACAAATTCATTACACAAAATCGCCAAAGCGTTACTTTAGGAGGCCGCAGGGAAATCAGCGGTATGAGCTGCAAATGAGAGCACTAAACAAAATTCCAAAGCTTCCGAGAAGACATGATATTAACGAAATGTGCTTAGGAATTCGTGCTGTAACAGATTTCTTGCTCGACCAGGAAGGAAACTTTTTCGCAACATGAATCGCAATTTTACTAGTAGCAACAACAACAACAACAGCAGCAACGGTAGCAGCAACAGCAAAAGTGGTAGTAACAGCAATAACAACAAAAACGCATTCACAACAAAATTTGCTGAAAGTGAAACTGCAATTTCGAAACAAAATTACGAAAAAATCTAATAGCAACGACCAGCGCTTGCTTCGCTGCTCTTAGAAGAACAACAAACACATTTCAAAGAAGAAACGCTAATAAAAAAGCACAATCTATACGAAATTCAATTTGCTGAGTTGGTTAGTTTCCAGTTTTTTTTAATTTTGCAATTTGTTGTTTTTGTAATAACTTTGTTTGCTTGCTTTACTGCGTACGAAGATGCGCTGCTTACGCTCTTAATGACGTCATTTCGACTCTCGCTGCTATGTTAACTAATGGAATAAAACACAATCAAACACAATCAAACACACTGCGCTTAACAGCTGTTTGGGTTGTTTTTGTTGACATTCCTTTTGGTTTTTTTCTATTTATTGTTGTCTATGTGCATCGTAACCGGCAACATAGGCAACTCATCAAATAGACGTCACTGCTTTATTATGGCTCGAATACAAAACATACTAAGTACGAAGTTAATAATAATATAAACAATTCCGAAAAGGTGATGGTTGAGGATGGGGCAAGTTATAAAACATAATACTTTCTCAACACCAAAGCTATGTTGTATTTGTTGTGTTTATTTAATAAGATCAACAATTTAATAAGATCATAAATTTATATTTAAAAACCTATAAGAAAGTTAGTCCTTGGCCTTGTCATAGCTTCAATGCCTCTTATACGGACAGTTTTGTAAAAA
>NC_051848.1:99221255-99230465 GCF_002237135.1 Teleopsis dalmanni
ACAATACACAATATTACACAATACATAATTATACAATATTATTATAAAAAAATAACACGAAATACATTATATATTATAAATTATAATAATATTAAATTAAAGAACAATTATTAGTAAAAATTTATTTCGCACCTATTTCCGGACTGAATACTCTATCATAGAGAATTTCATACTTCTAAGTAAAATAAATATATATCACCAATTCAGTACATATGTATATAAATTGAAAAGTAAAGTTTTAGTACTTCAATAATTTTATCTAATACAAAAATACGAGCTATTAGATGCAAAAATCTTGTTGATTCCTTAACTCTATATAGAACTATAGACAACGTTCACTATTGTTATTGATTTGTTATTGATTTCTTAACTGTCAATGAAACTCTCGAGAGGGTTCAATAATGCTAACTAATATAAACATATGTTACAAGCAATTGGGTGCACAAATTGAAAGAAAAAGTCTTATTGATTTCTCAATTCCCTATAAAATAACAAAAAGGGTTCCATACTTCTATATAATATAACTATATAAACCACTAACTATATATAAATTGTGGGGAAAGTCTAATTAATTTCTTAACGCCATATAAAACTTTAAAGAAAGACTAAGCATAACAATTGTTTATTTCCCAGTTGCTCAAATTATCATTGATGACATTGTCAGCAAGATTCTGTCAACTTGTTTATACGAAGTGGTTTTAATTAGTGCAAGCCTTAATCTGTGGCTTTCCATGCTTTCCACCTACCAAAAAAACATAAAAAAAACAAACGAAAACTTACTATATTTATAAGCTGAAATTTATTAATGGATTTGTGAAGTTATCTAATTAACGAGAAAAAAAACGAAGGACTACGACTAATTAGTTGCAATTTTAAAGTGGGTTAGTGAATTTTAATTGTTTTTAATGGAAATTTTTAGTATTATTATTTATATAATAACTTACAAATGATAATATTTTACCAGTTTTTCAATAAATTTAATAAGTTTAGAAGAAAAATAACAGAGAAAGAAAAATAACAAAGAGCAGCTATAGTAGGAGCATGCACTTTTATTCGTATGCGGACGCTCTATAAGGCAGTGCATCCAATCGGTCTTTAATGACATTATACTCATTTGTACAAAAATGTCTTTAATAACCGTCATCTATTTAGATCGATCAGTTGTTATGTATGTCTCCGTATATTACAGACAGCTTAGATGACGGATCGCTAGGTTTCCAACTGGGGTATACTTATCCTTCGCATACTAATGATCAGGAATTATAGCAATAGTGTTATGCAAAATATCTGAATTATTTTATATTACGATCACTCATATCAGAAATTTGGAATATTGGCAATAACTATAAACACATTACATACAACTAATTATTATTTAACTTATCTGGACAAAACGATGTGAGATTTAACAACAACAGAAACCAGTGGCGTAACTACAGGGAAGCAACTGGAAGCAACGCTTTCGGGCCCCCGAATTTAGGGGGCCCCACTATAAATTTTTGTATTCATTGTATTTCTTTTTAATAAATTCTCAAAAGTGGGACGAAACGTTTTTTGTTGGAATAACTTCATATTGCATTTTATAAAAGATACGTAAATTTTAAATTTAAAGTACATAATATGTATGTACTTCAAATAAAATATTAAACCTATTTATGAAATAAAAAAGTTTTTCTAAGAAAAATATGTGTCTTGATCGAGAGTTTATATGGAAGCTATATCTAAATTTAAA
This sequence comes from Teleopsis dalmanni, assembly GCF_002237135.1. NCBI lineage: Eukaryota > Metazoa > Arthropoda > Insecta > Diptera > Diopsidae > Teleopsis > Teleopsis dalmanni. The sequence goes on from NC_051848.1 coordinate 99,222,988, forward strand.
CCCATTTGAAAATAATTTTGTACGTTGTCTTTTGCAAATATCAGTACTGTATACACCAAATTCCATTTGAATACTTTTATTAAAAACGGAGAAACCTCATATCCGATTATATCACAGCTACAAGAAATAGACGTCCAATTTCAATCAAATCAAATGGTGAACAGGGTGCGCTCCCGAAAAGTATGTGTATAAAGTTTCATTCGAAGAGTTCAAAAGCTGAGAGAGTAGTTTGAACTGTAAAAGTATACTGATATATACTTAATGGTATTTCCGAAGTTTTCTTTAATGCGTTACGAAAATTTTGACAAACCTTATATACCCTTTTTACATTTTTTCGTGTAAAGAGTATAAAAAGAGGGGCCCCTTAGTATGTTGGTAGGGGCCCCTTAGTTAGAATTTGCTTACAGGCCTAAAAAATGTAGTTACGCCACTGACAGAAACTCATTTTATATTATTTTAATTTTAATTAATTGAATTTTTACAGCTATTTCGAGTATTGTCAAATACCAATCATCAGTTGTATTGGAAATGATTCCTGTATTTAATTAATCGTAAATTATTTTTTTAGAACTGCAAGTATCAGGAATCGAACTCGTGCCCTGCCAAATTTAAAGCTCAGAGTCAGCGCTCCTTAACCAACTGACACAAAGCCGTACTTGACTTTATGTTCGCACATTTTTCCTAGAGTTTTGTTAATTTGCTCTGAAAGTTGTTTAATAACAAATTCACTTGCTGTGTTGATATTAGAACGAAATCATAAGCCAGCTGTAGAATAATAGAATTAATTTATTAATATTTTTTATTTTTAATTGTTAACTTTCAATACTATTCTGTTTTAATAGTGCAATAACTATTAAAAAAATGAGTTTAAAAAAATTTACAAAAATATATAAAAACCGCATTCTGTACATCTGTTATTGTTTATACTTTGTCTAAAATATTAATTAATAATAATAATATGAACTTTATATACATATAAACAAATATACGTACCAGTGTGGTATGTAAATCACATAGTAAAAAGTTTGTGTTTGCTATTTAAACACATAGAAACTAAAAGACTCAATTTAGCTTTTTTTGTATATTCACCACAAAAAAATAGTAATAAAGAAGTTAATTTCATACGCCTTTGTATATACCAAAAAACTAAAAATATGCATTTTGGTGTATTAAACGAAAAGGTAAAAACAAGAACAAAAACAAAAACAAGAACAAAAACAAATATTAGCCAGTGTTTGTGTGTGTGCGCGTGCATTGTGCGCTATTAGATTTTCTGTTGGTGTGCGCTTATTTTGCTTTTAATTTTGTTGCTACCGCTACTGCTGCTGCCGGTGTAGTTGCTTTAGTTGCTGTAGTTGCTGCCATATGCAATATTTTTTGTCATTTCAATTAAGAGCACCATACGTCGTCGTCGTATGAGTTGTACTTGTCGACGCTACTGTCTGTGTTGAAAGTGCTGCCAGAGTGTAGCTGCTCTTATAGCCGCTTGGCTTGCTTGTCTTCTAACACAATGAAAAAGGCGTTGCCAATTTTACATTGCAATTGTTATTGTTATTGTTGTTGGTTTTTTTGTTTTGTTTTTTTGTTTTTATTATGATTACTTTTCAATGTATATTTTGCTTTAAATAAATATTTCTCAAATTACTTTTTCATATAATTTTTTTTTATTTTTTTTTTTTCAAACTTTAAGCTGCGGCGCATTCAAGTTGAATTCATTTTAATTTTTTTATTTTTGCAATTGTTTCAATATTTTTTTTTAATTCTATTTTTTTTCTATACTCGTATTGTCAACAAATACTTATTTGGTTGTATTTATCTTAAATAAAGCTATATAACGATTATCTCATTTCACACAAAACATATGTGCATTCAAAATTTGAATGTGACTTGAACTATTTTATATTTGATTTCTGCGTTCATTGCGGAATAACACTTTTTCTCTTGGTTTGATATGTCAGATCCGCTTAATTGTTGACAGAATATAATTTATATGGCAATATAATTTAAAAGAATCAAAACAAAAATACTTTTTCACGCAAGCTGAGCTGAGCTCAATGAGAGATAACTGCCAAATTAAATAATTTATTCATATGCGCTTGCTTAACGCTTAAGAGAATATAATATATGGCAATATGTATTTAAACAATTCAAAAAAAAAATTTTCTTTCTAAGTTTTTTAAGTTTACTATGTTTACACTTCACAATTAGCGAATCCCAGTTAGAGACTAATTGCTGAAGCCAGCCCTTCTACCAATGGTAATGCAGATGTTGGCAAGCATTAAAGAGTGGAGCCTTCACAAGTGCATAATCACTAGAACAATAAACATTGTTAATACGAACGAAATACTTAGTACACAATCGGAGTGAAAGCACACTAAGTGCTCTTCTAACCTGTCCTGTGAAAGAATACCTTAACTGGTCGTCCTGCAGGGATTTCCAGGATTTTGAGCTGACAATGTGGGAACTTTTTAGTCCGACGTGCTTGAATCGGGCAAGCAAATGGTACGAACCATTTGTATCTTTAGAAGATTTTTTCTCCAGGTTCGATACCAAAAAAAAAAAATGAAAGTTTAAGATATCTGCACAATTACGCTAAAGTGCAATTATTCGAAGAAAAAATTAAAAAAAAATTTAAAGTTAAAGCTTTTAAATTTAAAGTTAAATTAAATTATTAAATTTAAAATTTAATTAAAATTTAAATTCTTAAATTCTTCATCTTCAACAAAGTTAATTAAAGAATGTAGAGGGGAAATGCAGACAAGCTAAATCGGCTAGCTGATATCACTCTCATTTGGGTTCCTGAACATGGAAACATTGAAAGAAATTATATAAGCAGACAGTTAACAGTAAACAAAAACAAAAGTGTTCCTGAATTCTAAATAATATATAATTTAATTATTACATTTGATTAGTTGTTGTGATAAGTTTCTTAACACAGCTGATATCTACGGCTGTCCATAATTAGCGCTTTCTCGTCATTTTATGAACACATTCCTCGGAAAAAATCTTATATAAGATATAAGAAGACAAAACTTAATTCATTTTTTTGACTTTAACTTATATAGCAGATTTTTCGTGTGTTCCGATGAACAGTCTAATAAACTGTAAGAAAAGTACTTCCCTAAGCATTTATCTCTTCTGGACACCAGAGCTGTGCATACACAAATACTTAATTATTTCACTTTCCTGCAAGTTTGTTCAACTTTTACAATGAGTAGTATAAAGATTGCACAAAAGGTATACAACAGTGACCAGGGTTGTCTGCAGTAATGCTGACAGTATTTACGTGCTCGCTTTTAATTAGTTCGCAAATTCGGATTTTTCAAGTATCTTCCATTTATTATTGACATATTGAAAAATTAAAGATAAGCACTACCCTTAACAATCTCCTGGGAAACATTAACCTATTCCCTTCGGGATATTTGTAGGGACGCGGCAAAGCAGACCAAACTATGTGCTTTTTTATTTCCGCTCTTACCCCAGCTATCCACTCCCCTACCCATGTATTCGTCTTGTAATCTTTACAAGACGCCGGGCCACTACAATAACATCTGCGTTTATCTTTCATTCAGTACTCCTATCTTTAGAAAACAAGATAAGTGTAATGTCGGTTGGCCGATTTAGCTCGTCAATTGTCCTGCCCGATCACCGATGACTTATCTACCAAAACTCGTAAATACCAATAATGGAAAATAGATCGAATAACTGTTTACTTCACATATATATTTCTAAGTAAATATTATTCGTTTAATTTAATAGGTAATATGACCTATAAAATAACAAATATAATTACCAAGTGATCATCCACAACAACAGCACTCGCTGGATGTGTGTACATAATGATGACACACATTTGAAGGCAGACAGCGAAATATAAGCATCCATATTCTTTTTTTCTTGTCATTTATCATATTCCTGCAAACGAAACGTCTTTAAAGTGTTTAGACTTATTTGTGTGAATATCTCTGTATGTGTGTACGTGTGTGTATATGTTTAACTTTGAACTTGTAACCAATATTATTTTGTTTATATTTTTTTATATATTTTTTTGTTTTGTTTATTGGTTATGTGGTTTACTGGTGCTTCTCACAATAAGTTCATTTTCATTTCATTTTATTTTATTTTATTTTATGTTTTTCTATTTAAATAAAAAAAAATCAAATATAAAACGTACGTGACACTTGTGAAAATCTTTAATACTGTGGAGTATACGTATGTATATTCCAGCAGCAAGACAAATGAAATGAAACAAATTGTTTTACATAATAATACTTTTACTTACATGAATATATGTATGTACGTACACTCATATAAATAACAATATACACGTAGGTATATACAAATATTTAGTATAAACAGCTCACATCTGCACATTCACACAAACAAATATCCAACAAAACATTTCGACTCATATGTATGTTTCAACAAACAAAAAAAAATATATACACAAATTATGGGAGTTTTACGCGCCATCGTCATAAACATCTTCAGCGCCAGCAACGTCTTTTCCAATATTGCCCTTGTTATTATTGTAATTTTGTTGTTGTTGCTTCTGTTGTATTTATTATTGCTTCATGTTATTATTGTTGTCTTTTTATTATTATTATTGTTGTTGTTGCTGCTGCTACCGTTGTTATATCAAGTTCAAGTTCAAGATAAATTTTATATTATATTATTTCATTTCTTTTTATTATTTTTTTTCCTGTTTAATATAATTTCTTATTTTTTTTTATACCTACATATGTCTCTCCATTCATACAACAGCAGTTTTGTAGGTATATCTTAGTTGGACTTGTTGGTGTTAATAATTATATGCAACAACAAAAACAACAAATACTACAATATTATAAAATGCATTATGTTATTGATTATTGATTTAATGTGCATATATATTTTAAATTTTACTGATAAATTATTAAAATTTAAAATAGCAAGAGACTAGACTGATGTATTGTATATTTTTACTTATTAAATTTTACTGTTAAAATTTTTTTTTACACATAATTAATAATGAGGTTATTCGAACAGTAGTGAATTACAACAACAAAAATTCTTTTTTATATTATTTCAATTAATTGAATTTTTGGCTAACCATACAGCTGTTTCGAGAATTGTCAAATACTCCTCATTAGTGGTCTTGGAAATAATTCTTGTATTTATTTATTCGTACATAATTTTTTTAAGACTGCAAGTATCAGGAATCGAACTCGTCTCCTGCCAAATTTAAAGCTCAGAGTCAGCGCTCCTTAAACAACTGGCCCAAAGCCGTACTTGACTTTTATGTTCGCACATTTTTCCTAGAGTTTTGTTAATTTGTTGTGAAAGTTTTAACAAATTTACTTAATAATTGTATCTTATAGTTTAATAAACATAAAAAATCACCATTTTTCCAAAAAGTGATATCAGTTTAAAGTTGATACAATTCTTACGATAACTCAATTTCGTTAAAATTTCATAAAATTGCAAATAATTTAAAAACTAATAGACGAATCACTCCTATTTTAATAAATATGTACTTATTTAAAATTTTGTCTAAAGGTTGCATATTTCAATGAACAGAAAATCTCAAAACTTTCGGAATATTTGTAACATAGCACAAGTATTTTGTATCCCAAATTTCATATTTCTATCTATTATAGTTTTTGAGGTATTTAATAATGAAAAATTGAAAAGTTTACCATATTTAAAATTAAATTTGAAATGGTTTGGATAAGATGTTTGGACTTGATTCAAAAAAAAGCCAATCTCAAAAACTATATTTAAGAAGAATTTCATTTTGGTATATCAACTGACACCAAAAAATAACGAATTTTGATTCTCTCATTTTAATTCTACCACATCTGTGCCTTACATTTACTTTGTTACTATCCAGCGTTTCCGAAACGCCGATATACTATTTTAGGGGCCAGCTCTAGGACCTCACTCTAAAGAACATTTTTGGCTTTGTCATATGTTTCTGGTAATTTTTCACTATCTGAGTTTCTTGTCTGGTAACACAATGGGCCAATCGGCCTGAGTGTATCCTAAGGATCTCCAGAACAACTTAATGTAAGCTATAGCAATAATAGAACTCTTCCACGTACTACTCATAGTAACTTTAAGTAACACTGTGTATACACAAGTGCGGAGTAAATGAGAGCATTTGAGAGCGCATAACATCCCTGTTGAAAATTGAAAATGCTACACAGACTTTACACGTAGATTTTATTTCAAGTAAAATTTATGTTGATGTGTAAATCAGCTGTTTTGATTTGAATTTAAATTTTTATATTGTTTATCTGCACGGCACTGGAGTTCTCACCAGATTTTACACAAAGCTGTTCCATGAAAATCTATGTAAAGAGTATAACTTGGCACTTTAATTGTGTTACGCTCTCAGTTTTTACTTTACTAGTGTTTTACTTGAATTTTACTACGAGTAGCTCGTGGAACAGACCTAATATGTTTTGACACTTGTGTTTCATTACAGCGATTCGCAGTGCAATATAATTGAAATGAAAGTACTAAGGCCCCTAACAGTTGTAAAATGAGGTAAAACAAATATGGTGACTCTCCAATTTAAGTTTTATATTGTTTGATCACTGACAGATAACCTCACCGTTATGATGGCGATTAATATATATATGTATATATAATATAAAATATTTATATACATATGTAATAAATATATATATATATATCGGAATTGCTTCAGTGTTCTGTGATTGCGTCTGTACTTCACGGAGGATCGACATACAGAAGCACATGTAGGATGAGCAACTTATAAAAAGTAAAGTTCGTCATAAACTAAAACCTTACAGTGATCTTACAACATTCAGTAAAAAATAAAATCAAGTTTTAATTACTAAATGTTCAAATTTTTTGGATTCTAGTGTTTAAGCATTCACTGTATTGCATAAAATCGAGCATACAATAATAAACCGGCTGTTGTTTGTATTGTAACAAATTTACGTTAAAAACAAAGAAGAAATAAATAAATAAACAATTAAGAATCTATATAAAAAACACTAAAATAACCAGAAGTGCATGTAGAGTCAACGTTTAACCTCCACAGTCACTTTAAACCGCTCAAACCCACAACGAAAACACGCAAGACTTGTTTGACTGCACACTAGAAGCAAAAAACGAAAAAAAAAAAAACAAAAAAAAGCTTAAAATTAAATTATTTAGCAAATAAAAAAAAAATATATCTAAAAGTACCCAGCAGTTTCATTCCACTACGAACCCACCATTTGTTGCGACAAAACTGCAAAGTGAAAAATATTAAACTGCATTTCAGGAACGCCATTTTATTTATATGTGTATTTATATATATGTATATGTAATTTTTTATTTTAACTTTTGGCTTTTTACTGCTGTTGTTGTAGTATGAGTGCGACTATGAGGTCTGCTAAAGACGGCTATCATAAATTTATTGTGTCTACGCTAGCAAACATTGCACTCATTTGTTTATGCATTTCCTTGGTACAACACACACA
>NC_051848.1:99230565-99251907 GCF_002237135.1 Teleopsis dalmanni
TTTTTAATTTTTTATAGTTTTGTGACAAATACTTCTTAAAATTTTACTCAGCGAGTTGGACACTCAAAAGTATCGAGTAACGCAACAAAACTACGCAGTGCTCGAAATACTCCTTTGATGAAGTTGTATTCGCTAAAAGTTTTCCATGAAGAATATAGACCTAATACTTTCCATAAAATCACAGTATTGTAATCTTGGTTCTTGGTGCTTGATTCTAGGTTGGTTATCTCCAATTAATAAGATGCTCCTTTTCGTTATCCTTAACTGCAACACTACAGATCATTTACTTAGATTTCGCGTATGAGTCCTGTAAAAACTTCTGTGGAAAATAACTGGGAAAACCAAAATGTATGTAGTTATTTTGCTGTAAGTAAAGGTTCTTTCTTCAAACTAGAAATAAATTAATAAAAAAAACCTGTTGTTAATAGGATTAATAACTTCATATTCTTTTTCTGATTCTAATAGTATTGTAATTAAACTAACTTAATAAAACAGAAAAAAAAGTGAGTTTATGAAAAAATAATAAAAATACCCATTAAAATCTGAATCATATATTGTTTCTGATCAATTGGAACCGAGTTAATATTTTATGGAGAAATTTAGTCCTATCCTTACTGAAATGTAACAATTAATAACCTACTGACATATTACTAGAAACTTAACTTCGTTATTAAATTATTAATCGATACCGTATAAAAGACTTATTTTATTATCTTGCATTGCATAAATGTGATACATAAAAGAAAAAATCAAGAATTTTCCATTAAAAAGTTTTACATGATAGTTTCTCTCATTTTCATTTACGATACGGTATGGATTATATCTTAAGAATGCAGGTTGAATGGATTAATTTTTTTCGTCAAAATAAATATCGTTATATTGAATACGACTAGAATTTCTAACGAATTCAAATTTATAATTTAACCACATTTTCCACATATCCTCTCTCAGACAAGATACATAATTTCCCTTCTACACTCGAAGTATAATATTTAATATATTTAACGTATTTATCATATTCAACGACAGAATATATATTCGAAAGAATTGAATTGAATAACAAAGTATTTTGAAAGTAGACTGTTAACTGTAGAGTTCAGAATCTACATTCACATAGGTATGGATGGGTAAAATAAATAAATAAAACAACTTAAAAGTATCTTACACAACAAGTTTCTTCTATTTAATCGTCTATTGCACTGCCAACCTCCAAACTCCAAATTACTTTTTAATTTCAATGCTTCCTAGGGCACAGATAGAAAGTTGACATTATGTCTAAATTTTCGATATACATATTAGATTCCAAAATTATAGAATTCATCACTTTATGTCCAATAATGCAGAACAACATGCGCTAGAGGTTATATTTCAAAATGGTTTGTTATTCACAATAAATTGAATGGGTGACCATTAGTACAGTTCTGCTACATTGTCTATCGTGTCGCTGCATATCAACTTAATAGCGCCATCAAACGAGAACATATTTCTGTCGGATGTTCAATTGAGTTTGGTGCATAGATCAACCATTATATTAAAGGTATGATGAATTACAAAGTAACTCTCACACCATGACTTATTGTTCATTATTAATAACTCCAGTGATCGGTACCTGAAAATGAGAAATAAATCGTATGTACATAAGTTTTTATAATATCGTACTATTATTGAAATTATCTTCATATAGTTAATCTTTTTATTTTTCAGTCTCTTTCAGTGCTTAAGTAGTAAAAAGTTAAAATATTTAATTAAAGCTACAGACATTCTTTTGGGACATTTCATTTAAATGTGTCAGCTACAACGAACATCTGTAAAAGCCTTAAAGAAAATGTGAAGTTATATATAGAAGCGAACTTTAGAAACATGGATGAAGAGAATAAATATATATCAAATTAATTTAACTAATAAATGTCTAACTAATTAAAATTTTGTTGAAGCAAGTATATTGAAGTTTATGCGAAAATACTTGTCAAAAAAATAACTTTGGCTTATATTCGTTTCGAATATCGAATGTCAGTACAATATTTATATATGAATTGAGTCTAGTTTATCTGTCATAGAAAAGATCTTTTATATGATAAGTAAATATTTTCTACTCAATCAGGTAAAATGTTATTCTTTTCTACCAGTTCGAGTTAATAACGCGAATAATAAGGAATTCGTAATAACGAGTCGATGACATCAATTTACAATATTCAATACTTTAGACATCTGCATTATCGCAATGAGAAAACGAAACTGTGATCTTTTTTGAAAAACGTGGAAAACTCGCATAAACTTTTTGAAATAAAAACAACATATAACTAACAATTTATTTAAAGTTCCAATAATCTGATATCAAACTAAATGTAGATCGCATGCAGTAGTCTTATTTGCAATATCGAATTTAAAATCAATTATTCGGTTAAAAAGGAATATATATTAAGGGACTTGAAATAAATATGAAATAAATTATTCTTACCTCAGATGTTACTCAGCTGAGTAAATTTCATACACAAAACGGAGCTTTTAAGGAAGGAAGGATGCTCTAACCTTCCTAATCCGACGAATTCATTTAATAAGTTCTGCAAAGCGATATCGCATTCGTATCTGAAACGAAAGCATATCCATACCCATACTCATACTCGTATTGTAGACACAAGTTCACCTAACTTAAATCAAATGAGAATGAGAATTTACCTTCGCTCTGCTTTTTCCTTATATTTGCTCTCTAATAATTATACAATAATACTCGTATTACTGAAAAAGTAACATAAAAATATTACTTACCTTACTTAATCCAAAGAAAAAGGCTAATCTAAAATTCGAACGAATACAGAATTAAAATAATCGAAATCACATACATATCAGAACTAGGAATTAGTTTAATAGCAAATAAATATGCACCATATATGAATATGGTGATTATAATAAATCGAATGTACTCTGGACTGAATACTCACATAGGACGTTTTGACCGATCCATTATCAAATGCATGAATTTTCTAAATCGAACAAAGAGAAGAGAAGTCATCCAAATTAATGCTTTCACTTAAGATTTCAATTTTGATTTCGATTTTTAGATATTCGAATTGTTACTCACCTTAAGCGCAAAACATGAACGCCTTGATTTTGTTGTTTAACAAGCGATTTGCATTCAGTTCAGCATTGTCTATATATGTAGGTATATGTTACCAATTTAGTAATTTCTTGCTCAACCTATAACTAACAATACTTAATATAATCTACATAGACATTTCTTTTGGGATATCAAAATAATTTGAATTTCAAGGCCAACTATTCTGAACATTGAAAAAGAATGTTTAAAAATACTGCCTTGTCGACGTCAGTTTCCATAAAATCCACTAGTGTGAAGGAAGAATTCGCAAAGTCGCGTTATTTTACGCGATCTGCTATTGCAGATGATTTTTATTTATCATTTTATTTACATAATGCAGAACACTCCGTTAAGTATTTAATAAAATATAGTATTTTCAATAAGTGTGAAAATATTTCTAATTTAATTTTCTTGTTTTTAGGAAAATATTTTCAGTCTTCATTTTCTGCTCTGAAGAAGTAAATTATTCGCAAACGCAAGTTCTGGAATAGAGTCTTTAACATAGGAAAAATAAACTTATGAAAAATAAATAAAGACGAAAAAAGAAAGACAAATAGTCCCACTTATGAAATTGTCATTATTGAGTATATGCATTATATAAACCTGGACGAATAAAAACACTCAAGTAAGATGAATGACACAGCGAAGGATCCAAATGAAAAATGCAACGAATTTAAATTTTTATAGGTAAAATTAATAAATTGAATAAAAACAGAACAAAACTTAAAAAAGGCAGAACAATATCATATTAAGTGAAAGATTGTGTTTTTAAAGAAGAATGCAACGTGACGCAACGTAACGTAACGCAATATTTCGATAGTCCTTAAAAAAATCAACTATTATTCCTCCCAATGCAAGGAGTTCAATATGTACATTTATATTTATTTTACTAGGATGCGAACTACTTTACTAGGGTACTACTTTATATATACAAATATTACACTATCACTCCAAAATGAATATTCTCTGATCAGTGCCTACTGAAGGTTTCATCTGTATACAATTTATGTACAATTCTACAGACGTACTTTAATCATCTGTATCTTCCGCAATCGTAATCCTATCAGTTTTTACAGATATTTAGCATTTTTTCTAAATTATTTCGTTATCTGTTTTGTAGGTAATACGAATTCAATCCCAAAAAAACTTTTTGGGTCTTCTACTCTCTCTGTCAATGCCCCATTTTAATTCTTTCTCGATAATGTAGCTGATTTTGTTTTTGCTTGTTTGTTTTACATAAAAGCATGTAAATGTCAAGAGAAAATATGAAAAAGTAATATAAAATTCAAGTAAAACTTATTCTTTTATATAATTTTCATTTTCATCAATTTTTCTTTACTTATTACTTTTTACTGCAATAAGTTGATGTTCACTGAATACCGTATACCGAATATCGAATACCGAAAAATCCTCAACGTTCTTCAGTAAAGTGATGAAATAGGACATTGGAAATATATACATTACAACCTTCGGGTTCATATCATATTTAGTTTTATTAATTTTATACTAAATATTAAATTACAATATAAAACATGTACTTCGCAGTTAATTTTAAGGTTTTAGTTGAATTACTTTTTTATGCACATAATTCGTCTTTTATCAAAACAAAAATTACTTGAAAAAACATTAGGTATATACCAAAAATATCGAACAATGCATATAAATCAGTTCTCCAACTTAAGAGAATTAATGCTCAGACCATCAGTGCATGTTAATACCAAAACCAAAGGCAGACTGAGTCGTGTCGTAAACGATCAGCTGACCAATCCTTTTTATTAAATATAAACAAATTTGCGAATTAAGAAATAAAAGATAAATAAATATTTCACAGTAAAAACAAAATTTAATTAAAAAAAAGTTTTATTTTAGTTATGTTACAACGTCACCAATCTGTTTGAATACCCATCAGTTAACAAGACGTGCATGCCATTGTATTCTACGTATCAGATTTCACATATTTCTATATTATTTTAATCGATTTAAAAACACATTTTTAATTATATCGTCTTAATCACTACTGTCTACTTCAGTAAAATTTTCCAAATTTATATTATTCATTTATTCACTTAAATTTATTTATTTATTTATTTATTAATCAAAATTATTAAGGCACTGTCCGCTTAAGAATCGCAGTCGCGTTCACGACCGTGGTCTCAGTCGTGGTCACCGTCGTAAGAATGATAACAAGAGAGAAATTTTTATTAAACTTTGATCGCACTAACAGAGGATCTTCTCTGTACCTGGTCACGCCTGTACCTGATCAATACACTATTATTTGTGTCAAAAGTAAAAACTTTCTCTATATTCTGTCGTTCATGATTTATGGCTACGTATATGTTAACTAATTCCATCTTGATATTAGTCATTTTACAAAAAGGAAGATAAAAAACACAATGTTGTCCAAGTTATTAAGTTACAAAGAATAAGTAGGAGTGTAGTCTCTATTGGAGATTTTATTGTATAAACATGTGATTTAATAAAGGATTAATAAATTTTTACAAATTGCTGCAAAGTGGGAATATTTAAACAAAATTGAAGCATTATGTGATCTTAAACGCTGGCAGAAGACCCTCGAATTCTGGTTTAGAAAGCGCTATTTTTATATCTCTTATTGATATTCAATTTTGGAACACAAATAAAGTTCACACAAAGACATGAAAAGTGCTAAATAAAATACCAAAAAATATATGTGGCTGTTGACAAGATAATTAAAGTAAGTGACCAGAATGAAGAGTAGTTAATTTGCAAGTTTACTGCTTGAGGCGGACGTTCTGTTTGAGAGTGCTTCGGAGAGAATGTTTTCTTAGACCGCCGAATAGCGAAACCTTTTTATATCAATTTTGACAGTGTTATGTTATTAATCTGAACACAATTAAAATTAGATCTACGTATCTACTATATTCTAATATAAAAATAGCTTTATTAACTAATAAAATAAGGTAAACTGTAAGAGTTTTACACAAACAAAAAAAAAACAATTTCGGTTTCATATTCACAATAGTTTATTGTCATCTTACACTTTCCCGTATCAAGTGCTTTATATTTTAAACTAAACTTATATACTATAAATATATGACTCTGTACTTACTATTTCTCTCATATGAAATTTTCATAAGATTTTACTAAATAAAAAACTACTTTTCATATTATTATTTTAATCGAAATTCTGATTTAATTTAGAAATGCACAATATTAAAAATTTAGAAATACAAAATACAAAAGTTTTTAATTTTTTATAGTTTTGTGACAAATACTTCTTAAAATTTTACTCAGCGAGTTGGACACTCAAAAGTATCGAGTAACGCAACAAAACTACGCAGTGCTCGAAATACTCCTTTGATGAAGTTGTATTCGCTAAAAGTTTTCCATGAAGAATATAGACCTAATACTTTCCATAAAATCACAGTATTGTAATCTTGGTTCTTGGTTCTTGATTCTAGGTTGGTTATCTCCAATTAATAAGATGCTCCTTTTCGTTATCCTTAACTGCAACACTACAGATCATTTACTTAGATTTCGCGTATGAGTCCTGTAAAAACTTCTGTGGAAAATAACTGGGAAAACCAAAATGTATGTAGTTATTTTGCTGTAAGTAAAGGTTCTTTCTTCAAACTAGAAATAAATTAATAAAAAAAACCTGTTGTTAATAGGATTAATAATTTCATATTCTTTTTCTGATTCTAATAGTATTGTAATTAAACTAACTTAATAAAACAGAAAAAAAAGTGAGTTTATGAAAAAATAATAAAAATACCCATTAAAATCTGAATCATATATTGTTTCTGATCAATTGGAACCGAGTTAATATTTTATGGAGAAATTTAGTCTTATCCTAACTGAAATGTAACAATTAATAACCTACTGACATATTACTAGAAACTTAACTTCGTTATTAAATTATTAATCGATACCGTATAAAAGACTTATTTTATTATCTTGCATTGTATAAATGTGATACATAAAAGAAAAAATCAAGAATTTTCCATTAAAAAGTTTTACATGATAGTTTCTCTCATTTTCATTTACGATACGGTATGGATTATATCTTAAGAATGCAAGTTGAATGGATTAATTTTTTTCGTCAAAATAAATATCCTTATATTGAATACGACTAGAATTTCTAACGAATTCAAATTTTTAATTTAACCACATTTTTCACATATCCTCTCTCAGACAAGATACATAATTTCCCTTCTACACTCGAAGTATAATATTTAATATATTTAACGTATTTATCATATTCAACGACAGAATATATATTCGAAAGAATTGAATTGAATAACAAAGTATTTTGAAAGTAGACTGTTAACTGTAGAGTTCAGAATCTACATTCACATAGGTATGGATGGGTAAAATAAATAAATAAAACAACTTAAAAGCATCTTACACAACAAGTTTCTTCTATTTAATCGTCTATTGCACTGCCAACCTCCAAACTCCAAATTACTTTTTAATTTCAATGCTTCCTAGGGCACAGATAGAAAGTTGACATTATGTCTAAATTTTCGATATACATATTAGATTCCAAAATTATAGAATTCATCACTTTATGTCCAATAATGCAGAACAACATGCGCTAGAGGTTATATTTCAAAATGGTTTGTTATTCACAATAAATTGAATGGGTGACCATTAGTACAGTTCTGCTACATTGTCTATCGTGTCGCTGCATATCAACTTAATAGCGCCATCAAACGAGAACATATTTCTGTCGGATGTTCAATTGAGTTTGGTGCATAGATCAACCATTATATTAAAGGTATGATGAATTACAAAGTAACTCTCACACCATGACTTATTGTTCATTATTAATAACTCCAGTGATCGGTACCTGAAAATGAGAAATAAATCGTATGTACATAAGTTTTTATAATATCGTACTATTATTGAAATTATCTTCATATAGTTAATCTTTTTATTTTTCAGTCTCTTTCAGTGCTTAAGTAGTAAAAAGTTAAAATATTTAATTAAAGCTACAGACATTCTTTTGGGACATTTCATTTAAATGTGTCAGCTACAACGAACATCTGTAAAAGCCTTAAAGAAAATGTGAAGTTATATATAGAAGCGAACTTTAGAAACATGGATGAAGAGAATAAATATATATCAAATTAATTTAACTAATAAATGTCTAACTAATTAAAATTTTGTTGAAGCAAGTATATTGAAGTTTATGCGAAAATACTTGTCAAAAAAATAACTTTGGCTTATATTCGTTTCGAATATCGAATGTCAGTACAATATTTATATATGAATTGAGTCTAGTTTATCTGTCATAGAAAAGATCTTTTATATGATAAGTAAATATTTTCTACTCAATCAGGTAAAATGTTATTCTTTTCTACCAGTTCGAGTTAATAACGCGAATAATAAGGAATTCGTAATAACGAGTCGATGACATCAATTTACAATATTCAATACTTTAGACATCTGCATTATCGCAATGAGAAAACGAAACTGTGATCTTTTTTGAAAAACGTGGAAAACTCGCATAAACTTTTTGAAATAAAAACAACATATAACTAACAATTTATTTAAAGTTCCAATAATCTGATATCAAACTAAATGTAGATCGCATGCAGTAGTCTTATTTGCAATATCGAATTTAAAATCAATTATTCGGTTAAAAAGGAATATATATTAAGGGACTTGAAATAAATATGAAATAAATTATTCTTACCTCAGATGTTACTCAGCTGAGTAAATTTCATACACAAAACGGAGCTTTTAAGGAAGGAAGGATGCTCTAACCTTCCTAATCCGACGAATTCATTTAATAAGTTCTGCAAAGCGATATCGCATTCGTATCTGAAACGAAAGCATATCCATACCCATACTCATACTCGTATTGTAGACACAAGTTCACCTAACTTAAATCAAATGAGAATGAGAATTTACCTTCGCTCTGCTTTTTCCTTATATTTGCTCTCTAATAATTATACAATAATACTCGTATTACTGAAAAAGTAACATAAAAATATTACTTACCTTACTTAATCCAAAGAAAAAGGCTAATCTAAAATTCGAACGAATACAGAATTAAAATAATCGAAATCACATACATATCAGAACTAGGAATTAGTTTAATAGCAAATAAATATGCACCATATATGAATATGGTGATTATAATAAATCGAATGTACTCTGGACTGAATACTCACATAGGACGTTTTGACCGATCCATTATCAAATGCATGAATTTTCTAAATCGAACAAAGAGAAGAGAAGTCATCCAAATTAATGCTTTCACTTAAGATTTCAATTTTGATTTCGATTTTTAGATATTCGAATTGTTACTCACCTTAAGCGCAAAACATGAACGCCTTGATTTTGTTGTTTAACAAGCGATTTGCATTCAGTTCAGCATTGTCTATATATGTAGGTATATGTTACCAATTTAGTAATTTCTTGCTCAACCTATAACTAACAATACTTAATATAATCTACATAGACATTTCTTTTGGGATATCAAAATAATTTGAATTTCAAGGCCAACTATTCTGAACATTGAAAAAGAATGTTTAAAAATACTGCCTTGTCGACGTCAGTTTCCATAAAATCCACTAGTGTGAAGGAAGAATTCGCAAAGTCGCGTTATTTTACGCGATCTGCTATTGCAGATGATTTTTATTTATCATTTTATTTACATAATGCAGAACACTCCGTTAAGTATTTAATAAAATATAGTATTTTCAATAAGTGTGAAAATATTTCTAATTTAATTTTCTTGTTTTTAGGAAAATATTTTCAGTCTTCATTTTCTGCTCTGAAGAAGTAAATTATTCGCAAACGCAAGTTCTGGAATAGAGTCTTTAACATAGGAAAAATAAACTTATGAAAAATAAATAAAGACGAAAAAAGAAAGACAAATAGTCCCACTTATGAAATTGTCATTATTGAGTATATGCATTATATAAACCTGGACGAATAAAAACACTCAAGTAAGATGAATGACACAGCGAAGGATCCAAATGAAAAATGCAACGAATTTAAATTTTTATAGGTAAAATTAATAAATTGAATAAAAACAGAACAAAACTTAAAAAAGGCAGAACAATATCATATTAAGTGAAAGATTGTGTTTTTAAAGAAGAATGCAACGTGACGCAACGTAACGTAACGCAATATTTCGATAGTCCTTAAAAAAATCAACTATTATTCCTCCCAATGCAAGGAGTTCAATATGTACATTTATATTTATTTTACTAGGATGCGAACTACTTTACTAGGGTACTACTTTATATATACAAATATTACACTATCACTCCAAAATGAATATTCTCTGATCAGTGCCTACTGAAGGTTTCATCTGTATACAATTTATGTACAATTCTACAGACGTACTTTAATCATCTGTATCTTCCGCAATCGTAATCCTATCAGTTTTTACAGATATTTAGCATTTTTTCTAAATTATTTCGTTATCTGTTTTGTAGGTAATACGAATTCAATCCCAAAAAAACTTTTTGGGTCTTCTACTCTCTCTGTCAATGCCCCATTTTAATTCTTTCTCGATAATGTAGCTGATTTTGTTTTTGCTTGTTTGTTTTACATAAAAGCATGTAAATGTCAAGAGAAAATATGAAAAAGTAATATAAAATTCAAGTAAAACTTATTCTTTTATATAATTTTCATTTTCATCAATTTTTCTTTACTTATTACTTTTTACTGCAATAAGTTGATGTTCACTGAATACCGTATACCGAATATCGAATACCGAAAAATCCTCAACGTTCTTCAGTAAAGTGATGAAATAGGACATTGGAAATATATACATTACAACCTTCGGGTTCATATCATATTTAGTTTTATTAATTTTATACTAAATATTAAATTACAATATAAAACATGTACTTCGCAGTTAATTTTAAGGTTTTAGTTGAATTACTTTTTTATGCACATAATTCGTCTTTTATCAAAACAAAAATTACTTGAAAAAACATTAGGTATATACCAAAAATATCGAACAATGCATATAAATCAGTTCTCCAACTTAAGAGAATTAATGCTCAGACCATCAGTGCATGTTAATACCAAAACCAAAGGCAGACTGAGTCGTGTCGTAAACGATCAGCTGACCAATCCTTTTTATTAAATATAAACAAATTTGCGAATTAAGAAATAAAAGATAAATAAATATTTCACAGTAAAAACAAAATTTAATTAAAAAAAAGTTTTATTTTAGTTATGTTACAACGTCACCAATCTGTTTGAATACCCATCAGTTAACAAGACGTGCATGCCATTGTATTCTACGTATCAGATTTCACATATTTCTATATTATTTTAATCGATTTAAAAACACATTTTTAATTATATCGTCTTAATCACTACTGTCTACTTCAGTAAAATTTTCCAAATTTATATTATTCATTTATTCACTTAAATTTATTTATTTATTTATTTATTAATCAAAATTATTAAGGCACTGTCCGCTTAAGAATCGCAGTCGCGTTCACGACCGTGGTCTCAGTCGTGGTCACCGTCGTAAGAATGATAACAAGAGAGAAATTTTTATTAAACTTTGATCGCACTAACAGAGGATCTTCTCTGTACCTGGTCACGCCTGTACCTGATCAATACACTATTATTTGTGTCAAAAGTAAAAACTTTCTCTATATTCTGTCGTTCATGATTTATGGCTACGTATATGTTAACTAATTCCATCTTGATATTAGTCATTTTACAAAAAGGAAGATAAAAAACACAATGTTGTCCAAGTTATTAAGTTACAAAGAATAAGTAGGAGTGTAGTCTCTATTGGAGATTTTATTGTATAAACATGTGATTTAATAAAGGATTAATAAATTTTTACAAATTGCTGCAAAGTGGGAATATTTAAACAAAATTGAAGCATTATGTGATCTTAAACGCTGGCAGAAGACCCTCGAATTCTGGTTTAGAAAGCGCTATTTTTATATCTCTTATTGATATTCAATTTTGGAACACAAATAAAGTTCACACAAAGACATGAAAAGTGCTAAATAAAATACCAAAAAATATATGTGGCTGTTGACAAGATAATTAAAGTAAGTGACCAGAATGAAGAGTAGTTAATTTGCAAGTTTACTGCTTGAGGCGGACGTTCTGTTTGAGAGTGCTTCGGAGAGAATGTTTTCTTAGACCGCCGAATAGCGAAACCTTTTTATATCAATTTTGACAGTGTTATGTTATTAATCTGAACACAATTAAAATTAGATCTACGTATCTACTATATTCTAATATAAAAATAGCTTTATTAACTAATAAAATAAGGTAAACTGTAAGAGTTTTACACAAACAAAAAAAAAACAATTTCGGTTTCATATTCACAATAGTTTATTGTCATCTTACACTTTCCCGTATCAAGTGCTTTATATTTTAAACTAAACTTATATACTATAAATATATGACTCTGTACTTACTATTTCTCTCATATGAAATTTTCATAAGATTTTACTAAATAAAAAACTACTTTTCATATTATTATTTTAATCGAAATTCTGATTTAATTTAGAAATGCACAATATTAAAAATTTAGAAATACAAAATACAAAAGTTTTTAATTTTTTATAGTTTTGTGACAAATACTTCTTAAAATTTTACTCAGCGAGTTGGACACTCAAAAGTATCGAGTAACGCAACAAAACTACGCAGTGCTCGAAATACTCCTTTGATGAAGTTGTATTCGCTAAAAGTTTTCCATGAAGAATATAGACCTAATACTTTCCATAAAATCACAGTATTGTAATCTTGGTTCTTGGTTCTTGATTCTAGGTTGGTTATCTCCAATTAATAAGATGCTCCTTTTCGTTATCCTTAACTGCAACACTACAGATCATTTACTTAGATTTCGCGTATGAGTCCTGTAAAAACTTCTGTGGAAAATAACTGGGAAAACCAAAATGTATGTAGTTATTTTGCTGTAAGTAAAGGTTCTTTCTTCAAACTAGAAATAAATTAATAAAAAAAACCTGTTGTTAATAGGATTAATAATTTCATATTCTTTTTCTGATTCTAATAGTATTGTAATTAAACTAACTTAATAAAACAGAAAAAAAAGTGAGTTTATGAAAAAATAATAAAAATACCCATTAAAATCTGAATCATATATTGTTTCTGATCAATTGGAACCGAGTTAATATTTTATGGAGAAATTTAGTCTTATCCTAACTGAAATGTAACAATTAATAACCTACTGACATATTACTAGAAACTTAACTTCGTTATTAAATTATTAATCGATACCGTATAAAAGACTTATTTTATTATCTTGCATTGTATAAATGTGATACATAAAAGAAAAAATCAAGAATTTTCCATTAAAAAGTTTTACATGATAGTTTCTCTCATTTTCATTTACGATACGGTATGGATTATATCTTAAGAATGCAAGTTGAATGGATTAATTTTTTTCGTCAAAATAAATATCCTTATATTGAATACGACTAGAATTTCTAACGAATTCAAATTTTTAATTTAACCACATTTTTCACATATCCTCTCTCAGACAAGATACATAATTTCCCTTCTACACTCGAAGTATAATATTTAATATATTTAACGTATTTATCATATTCAACGACAGAATATATATTCGAAAGAATTGAATTGAATAACAAAGTATTTTGAAAGTAGACTGTTAACTGTAGAGTTCAGAATCTACATTCACATAGGTATGGATGGGTAAAATAAATAAATAAAACAACTTAAATGCATCTTACACAACAAGTTTCTTCTATTTAATCGTCTATTGCACTGCCAACCTCCAAACTCCAAATTACTTTTTAATTTCAATGCTTCCTAGGGCACAGATAGAAAGTTGACATTATGTCTAAATTTTCGATATACATATTAGATTCCAAAATTATAGAATTCATCACTTTATGTCCAATAATGCAGAACAACATGCGCTAGAGGTTATATTTCAAAATGGTTTGTTATTCACAATAAATTGAATGGGTGACCATTAGTACAGTTCTGCTACATTGTCTATCGTGTCGCTGCATATCAACTTAATAGCGCCATCAAACGAGAACATATTTCTGTCGGATGTTCAATTGAGTTTGGTGCATAGATCAACCATTATATTAAAGGTATGATGAATTACAAAGTAACTCTCACACCATGACTTATTGTTCATTATTAATAACTCCAGTGATCGGTACCTGAAAATGAGAAATAAATCGTATGTACATAAGTTTTTATAATATCGTATTATTATTGAAATTATCTTCATATAGTTAATCTTTTTATTTTTCAGTCTCTTTCAGTGCTTAAGTAGTAAAAAGTTAAAATATTTAATTAAAGCTACAGACATTCTTTTGGGACATTTCATTTAAATGTGTCAGCTACAACGAACATCTGTAAAAGCCTTAAAGAAAATGTGAAGTTATATATAGAAGCGAACTTTAGAAACATGGATGAAGAGAATAAATATATATCAAATTAATTTAACTAATAAATGTCTAACTAATTAAAATTTTGTTGAAGCAAGTATATTGAAGTATATGCGAAAATACTTGTCAAAAAAATAACTTTGGCTTATATTCGTTTCGAATATCGAATGTCAGTACAATATTTATATATGAATTGAGTCTAGTTTATCTGTCATAGAAAAGATCTTTTATATGATAAGTAAATATTTTCTACTCAATCAGGTAAAATGTTATTCTTTTCTACCAGTTCGAGTTAATAACGCGAATAATAAGGAATTCGTAATAACGAGTTGATGACATCAATTTACAATATTCAATACTTTAGACATCTGCATTATCGCAATGAGAAAACGAAACTGTGATCTTTTTTGAAAAACGTGGAAAACTCGCATAAACTTTTTGAAATAAAAACAACATATAACTAATAATTTATTTAAAGTTCCAATAATCTGATATCAAACTAAATGTAGATCGCATGCAGTAGTCTTATTTGCAATATCGAATTTAAAATCAATTATTCGGTTAAAAAGGAATATATATTAAGGGACTTGAAATAAATATGAAATAAATTATTCTTACCTCAGATGTTACTCAGCTGAGTAAATTTCATACACAAAACGGAGCTTTTAAGGAAGGAAGGATGCTCTAACCTTCCTAATCCGACGAATTCATTTAATAAGTTCTGCAAAGCGATATCGCATTCGTATCTGAAACGAAAGCATATCCATACCCATACTCATACTCGTATTGTAGACACAAGTTCACCTAACTTAAATCAAATGAGAATGAGAATTTACCTTCGCTCTGCTTTTTCCTTATATTTGCTCTCTAATAATTATACAATAATACTCGTATTACTGAAAAAGTAACATAAAAATATTACTTACCTTACTTAATCCAAAGAAAAAGGCTAATCTAAAATTCGAACGAATACAGAATTAAAATAATCGAAATCACATACATATCAGAACTCGGAATTAGTTTAATAGCAAATAAATATGCACCATATATGAATATGGTGATTATAATAAATTGAATGTACTCTGGACTGAATACTCACATAGGACGTTTTGACCGATCCATTATCAAATGCATGAATTTTCTAAATCGAACAAAGAGAAGAGAAGTCATCCAAATTAATGCTTTCACTTAAGATTTCAATTTTGATTTCGATTTTTAGATATTCGAATTGTTACTCACCTTAAGCGCAAAACATGAACGCCTTGATTTTGTTGTTTTGTGGCTATATGTTTGGCCATTAGCTGGAAGTTAGGCCAATCGCTTGTAAGATGACTTTAACAAGCGATTTGCATTCAGTTCAGCATTGTCTATATATGTAGGTATATGTTACCAATTTAGTAATTTCTTGCTCAACCTATAACTAACAATACTTAATATAATCTACATAGACATTTCTTTTGGGATATCAAAATAATTTGAATTTCAAGGCCAACTATTCTGAACATTGAAAAAGAATGTTTAAAAATACTGCCTTGTCGACGTCAGTTTCCATAAAATCCACTAGTGTGAAGGAAGAATTCGCAAAGTCGCGTTATTTTACGCGATCTGCTATTGCAGATGATTTTTATTTATCATTTTATTTACATAATGCAGAACACTCCGTTAAGTATTTAATAAAATATAGTATTTTCAATAAGTGTGAAAATATTTCTAATTTAATTTTCTTGTTTTTAGGAAAATATTTTCAGTCTTCATTTTCTGCTCTGAAGAAGTAAATTATTCGCAAACGCAAGTTCTGGAATAGAGTCTTTAACATAGGAAAAATAAACTTATGAAAAATAAATAAAGACGAAAAAAGAAAGACAAATAGTCCCACTTATGAAATTGTCATTATTGAGTATATGCATTATATAAACCTGGACGAATAAAGACACTCAAGTAAGATGAATGACACAGCAAAGGATCCAAATGAAAAATGCAACGAATTTAAATTTTTATAGGTAAAATTAATAAATTGAATAAAAACAGAACAAAACTTAAAAAAGGCAGAACAATATGATATTAAGTGAAAGATTGTTGTGTTTTTAAAGGAGAATGCAACACAACGCAACGCAACGTAACGTAACGCAATATTTCGATTGTCCTTAAAAAAATCAACTATTATTCCTCCCAATGCAAGGAGTTCAATATGTACATTTATATTTATTTTACTAGGATGCGAACTACTTTACTAGGTTACTACTTTATATATACAAATATTACACTATCACTTCAAAATGAATATTCTCTGATCAGTGCCTACTGAAGGTTTCATCTGTATTCAATTTATATACAATTCTACAGACGTACTTTAATCATCTGTGGACAAGAAAGGTGGTAACCTCAATAACACGAAGCACAAAAGGTTCAATTTTTGTGTTACTACTGTGACGTGTTTCGTTCCCAGTGTGTTCGGGTTGTTAAGAAGATAGAAGTCGAACGTTTTTGCTTGTGTGCTGCCTTTTTTATATTGTATAATAATTATAGTTGTCATTTTTTAATAAACCTATAAATGTTCTTATTCACAAATCTGGATATTTTATTAATTAAGTAAAACAAGTCCACAATAAGTAAATTCAAGAAAGTTACTTACACATATTTGGTGGCCCATGGGGGGAACATCGAAGGAAAAGAACATTTTATAAGTTGCATTTACAATTGTCGGCTGTAATTTTAACCAATTGCCACGTGATTGCTGTTCGAGGAATGAAATCGCATAAAACATTACTAACAAGATATCAACACGAAAATTAGCCTAAAAAAAAAACTGTGCCGTTTCTACGCAACTACAAACAACAAAGGTGTTCAAGTTCACTGAAATTAAGACAAATTCAGAAAAGTGCATTTTAATAAACTCAAGACAATGACCACAGAAAAGAAAGAAAATAATTGGAAGGTAATGCAGGATGACCGAGTAATAGCGGTACAGACACTACTAAAAAACTTCAAGAAGGATAGCGTGGTCCGGAAGACGAACATCTATAACCAACAAAGATTGCAGAAGTTGAAGGATTTACGAGACCAGTTTGAAGTTACTCATGAAGCAATAGTAAGTAGTAGCAAAGATCGAACATCCGAATATTTTGTGAAATGTGTAAGTGAGAATTTCGACGAAGCTCATTTAGAGGCTTTCTGCACTATACAAGAGAGCTTCGAAAAGGTATATCCTCCACCACAATCAGCACCAGTAATTATCCCGATGCCAGAACCAGTAGCACACATAAAACTACCTACTCTTCCTGTGCCCACCTTCTCTGGAAAATGTACCGACTGGCCTGCGTTCCACGATGCATTTGAACGGTTAATTCATACTAACAAAGAGATAAGTTTAATTCAGAAGTTCCACTTTCTAAAAAAGGCGCTCCCAGACGACAATGATTTAGATATTCACAACATGCAGCTGACAGAAGCTAATTATCCCATTGCATGGGAACTAGTGGTGACTCGATACAATAATCCCCGAATTTTATTTATGCATGTTATGAAAGATTTATTCAGCATTCCTAGCCAATTACTGGAACGAGCGGCTGATATAAAATTACTCCTAAATACAGCTAAGGTATGCGTACACGAATTTGCCAGACTGAAGATTCCAATCACCGGTAGTGATCATTGGTTAGCCTATTACATTTCAACGAAACTGTGCAAAGAAACACGAAAGGCATGGGAACTCCATCTTGGAAGCAACTCCGCCATTCCCACCTTTGCCACATTGGAATCTTTCCTGAATGATAGAGCAGTAACGCTGGATGTTCTTGAGAGTCGCGATGCATCTATCGATATCACGCCTAACGCAAATATACAACCATTTCGAAACTCCTTACAGTCCAAACGCCAACACAAAAAATCACACCATTCGGCTCTCAACACGTCGCTATGTCCATTATGTCAAAATAACCATGTAATTCGTCGATGTCATCAATTTCTCAATAAGGATTGCTTCGAACGGAAGTCCATCGCGTCTCGACTGAAGCTATGTTTAAATTGTTTATGCAGATCCCATACAGTTTCACAGTGTCCTAGTACTAAAAACTGTCAACAATGTGGGCAGCGTCATCATACACTCCTGCATTTTCCGCCATTAGAAAACTCTGCAAAACCAAACAGCAATGTTGACATCGCTTCACACAACTTGTCCAACAAGGTTGACAGACAACAGCATAACGTCCCATCGCCACAAACGTTTAATGGTACACCGTTTTTGCAAAGCAACACAATATTGTCGCCCGATTACCCTTTGACTACGGCCGACTACACCGAAGGTGAACAACAACGAGTCCTCTTGGCTACCGCTCTAGTGTCAGTAAAGAACGAACTTACTAATCAAGCTGTCATTCTTCGTGCTTTGGTCGACCAGGGTTCCGAATGCACTCTCATATCAGAACACGCCACACAAGGTTTAGGACTTAAACGTTATCCAACCCGCACTGAAATAGTTGGTGTAGGGCAAAGCCCAACAGAAGGCTCCAAGTCTGTCGTTACGTTTGTTATAAACTCACTATTACATTCGGATTTCCAATTAGTTATTAAGCGCGCATATGTTTTAAAATCGCTAACAAGTCTTATTCCAGGTCACTCTATTTGTATACAGAATTTGCCACATTTAAACGGGTTACGTTTAGCTGATCCAACTTACTTTAAACCAGGAAAAATTGATTTAATTCTTGGTGCTGATGTATATGCACAGTTGATACTAGCAGGACTACGAATTGGGGCGTCCAACCAACCAATAGCGCAGCAAACTCATTTAGGGTGGATTATTTCTGGAAATATTGGGTCAGCTTTGCCAAAGTTGCAAATGATACGGTGCCATCATACCTCACATGAATTGGACAATTTAGTAAAAAATTATTTTGAGCAGGATCAGGTAATTCCCGATCGTGAACTCTCTTCTGAAGAACAGTGGTGCGAAGATTTCTTCATTAAAACTCATTCTCGATTACAAAATGGTTGCTATATGGTACGTTTACCACTGAAGTCACATTTTGATCCGACACAAATTCTCGGTCGGTCTAGGCAGATTGCATTAAACCGTCTTTTAAATTTGGAGCGTAAGCTCGCACGCAATAGTGATTTGCAAGAACAGTACCATCAGGTGATTAACGAATATTTCAGCTTGGGACACGCTACCCGTGCAGATTCTACTGAACAACAACGGTGCAAATTGAATCAAAATTACGTACCAATAAATAACTCTTATGTACTGCCTCATCATGCAGTTTTGAAAGAAGAAAGCCTCACAACAAAATTGAGAATTGTTTTTGATGCATCATGTAAAACATCAAACGGCAAATCATTAAACAACATTCTATGCGTGGGTCCTAAACTACAGAACGATTTGGCAGCAGTTTTGATAAATTGGAGACTACATCAATATGTCTTTGTAGCAGACATTGAAAAAATGTATAGATGCATCAGCATGCATCCAGATGACGCACAATTTCAGCGAATTCTGTGGCGAAATAATGACGGCCTGATTCAGGAGTATTGTCTGAATACCGTAACGTTTGGTACTGCCTCTGCGCCGTATACTGCTATCCGAGTAATTCAGCAAATCGCCGAAGACGAGAAGTCACGATTTCCGTTAGCAGAATCAGTGTTAAAATCAAATATTTATGTTGATGATATACTTTATAGCAACGATTCATTGGATATGGCAGTGAAAGTTCGTGATGAGGTTATCGCAGCATTAAAATCAGCTGGAATGCATCTGCGTAAGTTTTGTAGCAATGATCTACGCATTCTTCAAGGCCTGCATGAAAATCAATTATCGAATACGAAAGCAGTACAATTAAATCAAGACGTTACCATTAAAACATTAGGCATGTGGTGGCATAACAGCGGCGATGAATTCAAATTCAATTGGAATATCCTAGCCTGCAGTCAATTCACTAAGCGAAAAGTATTGTCTACCATCGCACGACTATTTGATCCGTTAGGACTCCTCAACCCAATATTGGTAACAGGAAAAATAATTTTCAAGGCAGTGTGTTCTTATCAACATTTAACTGATGATCAAAAGTTAGTACCGTTGGACTGGGATGATCCATTACCGTTCGATCTTGAAAACCAATGGCAAGGATTTCTTATGGAGTTACAAAACTTAAAAACCATAACTATACCAAGATGGCTGGGGTATCATTCGTCACAAGTTGTTTCGCTCCAAATACATACATTTTGTGATGGCTCGTCGAAGGCTTTTGCAACTAGTATATATTTTAGAATACAATTTTGCGACGGCAAAATTCTTACACGCTTAGTGATGTCTAAAAGTCGTAGCACTCCTATGAAACCCTTAACTATTCCAAGAGTTGAACTTTGCGGTGCGGTATTGGGAACACAATTAACTGCCTGGGTAATAAAACATACATCTATTCTTACCAATAATGTATCCCAGTACTACTGGACAGATGCACAAGTGGTTCTTCACTGGATAAAGGGTGATCCGCATCGTTGGAAAACGGCTGTAAGTAATAGAGTGGGACAAATTCTTAGAGTGACTTCTGCATCGCAATGGTATTATGTGAACACGTTTGAGAATCCAGCGGACTGCGCCACAAGGGGGCTCACCGTTCACCAGTTAAATGACTTCGATTTATGGTGGAATGGTCCAAAATGGTTACAACTTCCAGAAGAAGCCTGGCCAACCTACGTTTTAAATAACAACATTCCAGCAGCAGATCTTGAACTAAAAAGGTCACCCATACGGGCCAACATCAGTACGATACAAAACTCGCTACTTACTAAGTTTTCATCATTTTCAAAACTTCAACGTGTAGTTGCTTATCTTTTACGTTTTACGTTTAATGCTCGAAAACAAAATAGTAATCA
>NC_051848.1:99252007-99259312 GCF_002237135.1 Teleopsis dalmanni
TATCAGCTTTAATCTACTTTAATTTATTCGAGTTTATATGACTCCCATTTGGATTAGAAAATGCACATACTACCTTACAGAGAGCTCTGTTGACATTCTTGGAGAACATATAGAAAAATCATGCTATGTTTACAAAGATTCTGTTTTAATTTTTGGTGCAGATAATAAAGCCCAATTCGATAATATCAAAAAAATTGTTTAAACCTTGGAAAAGGCAAATATGAAAATTCAACCCAATATAAGTGTGAATATCTAAAAAGCACAGTCGAGTTTTTAGGATTCATTATTCTTTAAATGGGATGAAATAAAACCAGTAAAAGAAAAGATCGTACTTACGTTGCTCAAACTTTTTTCATCGTTTTATTAAGGACTACGCCAAAATCCTTGACGATTCTTTTAAGAATGGAAGAAGAACGAGTCTGCAAAAATAATTAGGTAAAAAACGTACAACTCTCAATGAAAATGCAATCGAAGCATTCAACAAATTTAAAAGAACGCTAACTTGAGAAGATGTCTTATTATCTTATCCTAACTTTAAAACTGATTTGCAACTTATAACAATTGGTTCACAGTATGCATTACGTGGAGAACTTGCGCAACAAGACAAACCAAACATTTTTATTTCAAGAACATTAAATCAGGCTGAAGAGCACTAGCTACAAATGAAGAACAGATGCTCGCAATAGTATGGACACTAAAACTTTTCAAGAATTACCGATACGGATCAGCCAAGTTCAAGATAATTCAAGAATTTCATAATTTATACACAAGACTTCCATAGATATGGAATACGTTACGCACTCAAAATAGTTACAGATATTTCTAATCAATCCGAAGACAAAAATATCATTATTGCCGAACATAATTGCACCTATAGAAATTCGAAAATAAGATATAAATTTTAACTAAGTATTATCTTACTAAAATGCAATCTAAGATTCTTTTAATTGTAAACCAACGTACGATTGTAAATTAAATAAGTATGACCGTCATCCAGTTATACCAACTTTACGAGAAACCCCTATTCTCGAATGTGCTGGTAAGATAGTTCATATGCACATATAGTATTTCTTATGTTCCTATTACCGACAGTTGATATATTAATTAATTAAATATTTAAATTAATATAGATATTTATTGATCTAACCTGGTATCGTCTCTATTGAAGTTAAATTAAAAAAAGAATAGAGACATATATATAAATAAAAAATTGAATTTTTAATTAAAAAGTAAATTATTTATTTTCAAAATAAACCCAAATTATTTTTAAATGTAAATTAAATTATTTAATTAATAAATATTATAATTAAAAAAAATTATAAATTTTTAAAATATATTTATATTGTATAAAATTAATTATAGATAATATAAATTATCTATAAATAAATTATCTATTTCATAATTTAAAATATTATATATGACACATTTTTTAAATATTTTATAAATATAAATATATAAGAGTGGAATTTATATATAAATTATTTAATGAAATAGGGTTGTAATAATAATGGTTTGATATATAAACATTAATTAATAAATCAT
Source organism: Teleopsis dalmanni (assembly GCF_002237135.1). Taxonomy (NCBI): domain Eukaryota; kingdom Metazoa; phylum Arthropoda; class Insecta; order Diptera; family Diopsidae; genus Teleopsis; species Teleopsis dalmanni. The sequence goes on from NC_051848.1 coordinate 99,253,550, forward strand.
TCATATATTTGGCAATATTTTTGAATGCAATATTAGACAAAACATAACTAATAAAATTTAACGATTTCTAAATTAAAAATTTTTTGAAATTTAGATTAATAGATATCTATTATTTATTAAATATTTATATAAATATAGATATTTATTGATTTAACTTTGTATAGTTTCTATTAAAATTAAGTTATTTAATAAATTTGTAATAAGTATAAGATTTTTGTAAATTATTATTAAAGGGAACAAAATTATAGTTAAGAATAATTTTTATGTGTTATAAATATTTTATTTAATTTATATATTTATTTTAAATTTTATTATTTTGTATAAATTTATTAATAAATTTCTAATAAGTACAAGATTTTTGTAAATTATTATAAAGTTTAATTTTAGCTTACAAGATTGTTTAAAATTAATTTTACATATAATTAATAATCACATAGAGTGATCATTAATTAATTTAAAAAATTTATTTTATTTATTTAAAAGCAGTTATTGATATTAATAATTTAAGAAATTAAGAATTAGTTATAATTATAATATTAACAAAATTTGTGCCAGCAGTTGCGGTTAAACAAATAATAAAAATGTTTTATTTTAAAGTTAGTTAAATTATTTAAGTAAAATTTAAAATTAATTTATTAGGTGAAATTATAATTTAAATTAAAGTTAAAAAATGTTTGATATAAACTAGGATTAGATGCCTTATTATTAAAAATGTAAAATTTAAACTTTTTCAGACTTAAACTGAGTTTTCAGACTTATTTCTCCAAATAGAAGAATTCTGTATAAAGCTTAGCAAGCTTAGCTTAGATATTATATCTACCTAGTAGCCAATTTACTAACCAACAAACAAAACAAAAATATCAGACGTGGTATCAGTATGTCACATGAAAAACTGGAACCATTTTTCGATCTATCCTCTGATTACTCACCTTCATTAATTACTTCAGTAAACTATAAACTCTTAAAAACTATACTTATAAAATCACAAATTGACTTAAATATAAGAAGTGTATTAGTTCACATATACTAAATATTAAATATTATATACCACATATATTAAATATTAGACGTTGTATTCAAAACCATTATTATAGTCATTGTAAATGTAGCAATTGTATCGATGCTACGAAGTTATAACAAGTAGTAGGCAGCTTAGTTAATAAGAAAAAACAAACTAGAACAGAATAGCAAATACCCTGCTCAACAGCTCTAAAGAGTAGACTACAATTGTATAAATGAAATTTACATTCGAAGTAAACACGGCTTCAATCATATATTCAATTTCTAACTATGACACACCTCATAGATTATTCCCTCTGGCGCTCAGCTAAGAATATAAAAAATTTAATCCTTAGAGATAATCCAATTCGGTTACAAAATAGGGAATGGGCTAGTACTGATGCTTTTGCCATTCATCTATCTAAAGTTTTAAAAGCAAATGAAGGGCCCAGTAACACCATACCAAAAATTTAAATGTAAGAAATTCACCGATAAGATTAAAATAATGCCACTTAATGAAGTTATCAGATATTAAAATATTACCGGCAAAATCCATCAAGAAATCAAGAAAATCAAGATATTAAATAATACTAAGCATTCATCCGAATTCCGCTACTACCACAAATATGGTGCAAAAGCAATTAAATAATGTGGAGGAACAGCTACATAAGAGGAGAATTGAAATTAATGAATCGAAATGCATTCAAATGAAGGATACTCTAAAAAAAGGGGTCATGTCCGACATTGATTTTTAATAGAAAAGCATTTCCCCAAATAGATTCAGTTAGCAATTTCGGAGTAACACTCGACAGCAGATTACCATGGAAAAATCATATAAACAATATACTAATACTAGCATAACAGAAAATTTCCAACCTTCATTAGATTGTTGATCCCAACTCAATACCTAGTCTAGACAATAAAATGCTTCTTGCTAATACAATAATAAAATCATGCTGAGTGTATGCGATGTAACTTTGGGGTACTGCTTTCAACATAACTCTAATACCTAAATAAATAGATCTAAATAGACTGCAATTAAAAACGTGGATGTAGAATGTAGAATGCACATGAAAACTATTTTCCCTCTTTAACTACTTGATAATATTAATATTGATGATGTTTGTTTATATTGCAATAATTCTTATCACTAATATTATGAGTCTATATTTTTTTTGTCAAAATATATTTAAAAACTATTTCGTTATAAATTAGTGATAATGTAATAATTTCTAGTACAATGGTACAGGAAATAACACAAAATATACTAGCTTTACGATTTGATAAATTATTGTTAGTTTTCAAAGGAAAGATTCAATAAATTAATCTAAATTAAAAAACAACAATTTGAAAAAACAAATAAAATTTACAAAACCAGATTCGAAAATATTTCAAAATCACCCATTCCGATATCTATATATAGAGAGCATTACGTGAACCATTACGTGACTTGGAAATATCACTACGAATGTCCACATATGCAACCACGTTATATTAATATAGAGAGTATTCCTTCAAAGTTGGAATTATCCTCCTTCAATACATTAATTCTGCGCTTTTATATTAAGTATTATTAAATGGAAAATTAAAGTGCTGTGATATATCAGTTTACAGCTTTAGTTGTACATTTTACAGGTTTTTTGATAAATATAGTTCTTTTCAATAATTTGAAAACTTTAATCTCTGAGTGAATTAAGGAACCACTGGGCATTAAACAATGTCATGGACTTGAAGAACACTTTATCAGTTTCTGCGATGGAAGTCAATATTCACTTTTATTCATCTTTGATCACAGTGCAAAAGTAAATCAATGCGAATTGATAGTTTTGCTATTCAAATCGTACAATATAATATAAGGATTATATATAATCACATTACCATTAAACGAAATAAATTAAACTGAAGAGAGCGATAAAAAGTAATTATTATAATTTCTTCTAAGAGAAACTAATATTAGATCTTTAATGATGAGTTCAAGTTCTGTGTAAAATGTGAAATATTATGAAGATTTCAAAACTACAATGGACAATAGTTGTTTTATCAGCAACCACGCAAAATATTGCTCCAAATTTCTAATTAGTAAAATGATTATTTTTACAATTCATGTGGACTTAACCAGATTCGGAAATAGTTCACAGTCAGTTATGTCTATTTAAATTTATAGAAAGCACTTTAACTAATGTTTGTTGCGCGAACTAGAAACATCATTGCAAATGTATCCGCATGTAATCACAATATACTAACATAGAAAATATTCCTTCAAAATTGGAATTATCATCCTCTATCAGCTTTAATCTACATATTCGAATTTATATGACTCCCATTTGGATTAGAAAATGCACATACTATCTTACAGAGAGCTCTGTTGACATTCTTGGAGAACATATAGAAAAACCATGCTATGTTTACAAAGATTCTGTTTTAATTTTTGGTACAGATAATAAAGCCCAATTCGATAATATCGAATAAATTGTTTAAACCTTGGAAAAGACAAATATAAAAATTCAACCCAATATAAGTGTGAATGTCTAAAAAGCACAGTCGAGTTTTTAGGATTCATTATTCTTTAAATGGGATGAAATAAATTCAGCAAAAGAAGAGATCGTACTTACGTCGCTCAAGCTTTTTTCATCGTTTTATTAAGGACTACGCCAAAGTTAAAGCATTGCAAAACCCTTGACGATTCTTTTAAGAATGCAAGAAGAACGAGTCTGCAAAAATAATTAGGTAAAAAACGTACTACTCTCAATGAAAATGCAATCGAAGCATTCAACAAATTTAAAAGAACGCTAACTTGAGAAGATGTCTTATTATCTTATCCTAACTTTAAAACTGATTTGCAACTTATAACAATTGGTTCACAGTATGCATTACGTGGAGAACTTGCTCAATAAGACAAACCAAACATTTTTATTTCAAGAACATTAAATGAGGCTGAAGAGCACTAGCTACAAATGAAGAACAGATGCTCGCAATAGTATGGACACTAAAACTTTTCAAGAATTACCGATACGGATCAGCCAAGTTCAAGATAATTCAAGAATTTCATAATTTATACACAAGACTTCCATAGATATGGAATACGTTACGCACTCAAAATAGTTACAGATATTTCTAATCAATCCGAAGACAAAAATATCATTATTGCCGAACATAATTGCACCTATAGAAATTCGAAAATAAGATATAAATTTTAACTAAGTATTATCTTACTAAAATGCAATCTAAGATTCTTTTAATTGTAAACCAACGTACGATTGTAAATTAAATAAGTATGACCGTCATCCAGTTATACCAACTTTACGAGAAACCCCTATTCTCGAATGTGCTGGTAAGATAGTTCATATGCACATATAGTATTTCTTATGTTCCTATTACCGACAGTTGATATATTAATTAATTAAATATTTAAATTAATATAGATATTTATTGATCTAACCTGGTATCGTCTCTATTGAAGTTAAATTAAAAAAAGAATAGAGACATATATATAAATAAAAAATTGAATTTTTAATTAAAAAGTAAATTATTTATTTTCAAAATAAACCCAAATTATTTTTAAATGTAAATTAAATTATTTAATTAATAAATATTATAATTAAAAAAAATTATAAATTTTTAAAATATATTTATATTGTATAAAATTAATTATAGATAATATAAATTATCTATAAATAAATTATCTATTTCATAATTTAAAATATTATATATGACACATTTTTTAAATATTTTATAAATATAAATATATAAGAGTGGAATTTATATATAAATTATTTAATGAAATAGGGTTGTAATAATAATGGTTTGATATATAAACATTAATTAATAAATTATTCATATGTTTGGCAATATTTTTGAATGCAATATTAGACAAAACATAACTAATAAAATTTAACGATTTCTAAATTAAAAATTTTTTGAAATTTAGATTAATAGATATCTATTATTTATTAAATATTTATATAAATATAGATATTTATTGATTTAACTTTGTATAGTTTCTATTAAAATTAAGTTATTTAATGAATTTGTAATAAATATAAGATTTTTGTAAATTATTATTAAAGGGGACAAAATTATAGTTAAGAATTATTTTTATGTGTTATAAATATTTTATTTAATTTATATATTTATTTTAAATTTTATTATTTTTTATAAATTTATTAATAAATTTCTAATAAGTACAAGATTTTTGTAAATTATTATAAAGTTTAATTTTAGCTTACAAGATTGTTTAAAATTAATTTTACATATAATTAATAATCACATAGAGTGATCATTAATTAATTTAAAAAATTTATTTTATTTATTTAAAAGCAGTTATTGATATTAATAATTTAAGAAATTAAGAATTAGTTATAATTATAATATTAACAAAATTTGTGCCAGCAGTTGCGGTTAAACAAATAATAAAAATGTTTTATTTTAAAGTTAGTTAAATTATTTAAGTAAAATTTAAAATTAATTTATTAGGTGAAATTATAATTTAAATTAAAGTTAAAAAATGTTTGATATAAACTAGGATTAGATGCCTTATTATTAAAAATGTAAAATTTAAACTTTTTCAGACTTAAACTGAGTTTTCAGACTTATTTCTCCAAATAGAAGAATTCTGTATAAAGCTTAGCAAGCTTAGCTTAGATATTATATCTACCTAGTAGCCAATTTACTAACCAACAAACAAAACAAAAATATCAGACGTGGTATCAGTATGTCACATGAAAAACTGGAACCATTTTTCGATCTATCCTCTGATTACTCACC
>NC_051848.1:99259412-99274279 GCF_002237135.1 Teleopsis dalmanni
TAAGTATAAGTTGCTAGAGTAATAGAGTGTAATATAGAATGCAGTTGATAAATATATAAATGTTGAAAATTCTGCGGGCGTCTTATTGCGGAAATAAATGTGTTCATGATTGTTCAGTCTGCCGGCGCCTAAAATTAAGATTAAATATTTTGGTTTCTGAATGTAACTGCTACAAACTTCTTCTTCCTGTTTGAAGTTATCACGTATAATATTATTCCAATAACGACAATTATTATCAGTCCTAATGATATGTGCGCTGAGGCGTGATTAAAATGTAGATTTTTTAATTCAGTCTTACTTGTTTTTAGTTCAAGTATTTCATCTCTAATTTCCGTTAATTTTTTGGTGTTTTTTATTTCCCATGATTTCAGTGGCCTTATACATTTATTTTCTATGTTTTCTGTTAATTTTGTCATTGGTCTGTACATCTCTTTGTCATCTGTTGACCAACGATCATTTGAGGCTATTAGCGTTGTTCCTTTTATTCTCGCTTTACAGCATGTTTGCAGATTTAATATCCCTTGTTTGGGAAAGTGGACAATTTCGTTTTTATTTGATGGGCATTTAAAATGGGCTGAACTATTTTCGATTATTTTGAATAACCATCTGTTGTTGTCATTTAATGTTATCCATGTTGATGTGGAGGATACTTCGTCGTATTCGCATTTGTCCTCTTGTGTTGGTTTGATCGGCGCTATTTCACACGCTGAGTCATTAACGTCCTGCCACAGCCAATTACCTTTGCAAATGTATTTGTTTGTATATATTCTAATGCATTTGTTAAAGGTTGTTTGAGTCATTTGGTGATAACAGTCTATGTCGAAATTATATAATAATATCGTTTTTGATATCATTGATATTATCATTGCATCATCCTTCTTAATTGATAGAGGTATTACCTCATACACTGATGATGGGTGTATTGATAATAACGGAATTTTTACACTTATTATTAATTTGGTACCAACGAATATCCCATTGGCTTCTAGTAATTTGTATATGATTTGTAAATCAATTCCGCCTTTTTTCCTGGTAGTTGCACGCTTATTTTGTTGTGGTTTATGTCTATCAATAGATTGATTATTTCTCGTTGTGTACTTGAGGTTTCGTCGATCATTGATGAAAGTTGCTTTGTTACCATAAAGTAGTTTATTGATTCTCTATATACTAGGAATGTTTCACTTAATGTTTCATTTATGGCTTCAACTTTGTTTCTCATGTCAGTAAATTGTGCATTTATGTCGTTAGTAGTTCGTTTTAATATGTTTACTGTGGCATCTACTGCGGATGTTTATTCCCGTGTTAATTTTACTAAATTATGTTGATTATCTAGCACGTTTTGCATATTGTCTTCGAGATCTCTCCTGTCTTTATCATCCATTGTTCCGAATAAGATATAGAATAGTGATCCCATGAACTCTAGGGAAGCTCTTTTCCTTCTGACAGAGTTTATGTCCATGAATAGTTTGTTATTTTCTAATTCTTCTATTAATAATTATTCTTCTAGTAATAATTTTGGATAGATTGGCTTTGTTACTTCTAGTACTGCTTTTGCATGATTTATCATTTTAAAATAAGGTTCCATCTCGTAATATAGTACCAAGTTCCATGTTGGCGTCTGAGTGTTTACTTCTCCTATTTCGTCCAAGAAAATTGATATGTTATTGTTTAATGCTTGTATTGAAGATGTTGTTGTAGTTGATGATGCTTTTGCTAGTGGCAGTGTGCACAACATGGCTAAATAGATTGTTGCTAGATTTATACAGGTATTTTTTCTCGTGCATCTTGTATTAGTTTTGCGTTTTGTTTCATTTTAATCATCTTTTATAAGTTGACATAGTTTGTTAATTGGCTTTGAGGGTTTTGAGAGTGGCCACCCTCACTTTTCTATCAGCTCCTTTATATATTTTTTTGACTTTCCCTAGTGACCAATTTGTTGGTGATGAGTTTTCGTCTTTTATTATTTCTACATCGCCTTTGGCTATATTATTTTTTTCTATTTGCCATTTGTTTCTTTTTTGTAATGTTGTTAAATATTCATGTTTCCATCTGTTCCAGAAATCTTTTTTCATTTTTTATATGTGGTTCCAATGATCGAATTTGCGTGTTCTTTCGTCTGTAGTTGGTACTGGGTCGTCCAACATAGGACGTACCATTAAGAAGTGAGCTGGAGTTAGTGCTTCTATACTTTCTACATCATTATTCATGGTACAAAGTGGTCGAGAGTTCAGTACTGCTTCTATATGATGCAGAAGTGTCGTCATTTCCTCATAAATTAATTTTGATTCTCCAATTGTTCTTTTTAGATGATGTTTCATTGATTTGACACCAGCTTCCCATATATCTCCGAAATAACTAGCTGGAGGAATAAAGTGCCATTCAATTTTGTCTGCTGCTAATATTGATGCTACTTCATTAATTCAAATTCTTTGTCTAGTTTGGTTGCTGCTCCAATAAATGTTGTACCATTGTCGGAGTACATATGCGCACTTTTTCCACGTTGTGCGAAAAATCTTTTTAGTGCTGCTAAGAAGGCGTCAGATGTCAAGTCGTTGACTGCTTCTAAATGAATTGCTTTTGTGGTAATGCATATAAATATTGCTATGTATGCTTTACATGATTTTTGCCCATGACCTCTATAACATCTCATTTGCATCGGTCCAGCGTAGTCTATTCCTGTATGTTCGAACGGATGATTTTGTGTTACTCTATATTTTGGTAGGTTTCCCATTATTTCATTTGCGAAATTTTGTTTAAATCTAATGCATTTCATACAGTTACCGCATATTTTCTTGATTATTTTTTTAATACCTATTACCTAGTGGCGTCTTTTAACGTATGCTTCCATTACCGAGTTTTCGCCATGGAGTGTTTTATAGTGTGCTTGTTCTGTTATTAATTCCGTGTATTTGTCTCTAACCAGAATGATTGAATGCTTCTGGTTTTCAGTTAGTTCGCTGTTAGTTAGTCTTCCTCCGACTCTTAATATACCTTCTTCATCTATAAATGGTATTAATTGAATAATTTTACTTCCTCTGCTGATTTCTTTTCTTTATTTAATTAATTTCAGTTCTGCTGAAAAGTGTTTTTGTTGATGATATTTGATTAATATAGTTCTAGCCTCTTGTAATTCTTTCGTAATAACTATTCTTCTTGATTTTTGTTTCTTCTGAATCGGCTTATGAATCTTAGTATACATACTATGATTCGTTCCAACCTAGTTAGACTGGAGTTTGTTTTTATAAGTTGTTCTATTATTTCGTTTTTTCGCTTGTAACTGTTGTCAGTATTTTCACTTCTTCTATTCTTTCAGGTTTTAACCAATCTTTTTCTTCTTTTGTTAGCCATGAGGATCCGTTCCACCATAATGGATTATATTTCAATTTGGAAGGACATATTCCTCGGAAAGCTATATCTGTTGGGTTTTCTTGTAACTTCACATGTTGCCATTTTGTTTCTGATATCCATTTTTTTATAACTTCAACTCTTGTTCTTATAAATTTTTCTTTATTTTTAATATTTTTAATCCAGCATATAGTAATCATTGAGTCACTCCAACAGTACATCATGGCGTTACTATTCAATATTTGTGAAACTCGTCTCATTAGTTTTGCAAGTAAATACGAACCACATAGCTCTACTTTTGGAATTGTTTTTTGTTTTTTATCGGCGATACTTTACTTTTTTATATATATTTTTTAGCTGTGACTGTTACTGGTATCAGGCAGCCTAATGGATCGAAAATATGCGCTGTGTTTGAAAGTATCATTCTTTTCGTCCATTTATTTATATCTTGCATTTTTTATAGTAAAACGGAAGTTATCTTTTATTGGATTTTATTGGATTTAAGTCCTAAGGTTTTTATTGATTCATCTTTATGTATATTGAGTATTTTTATCTCGTTGTCATCTGGTAGTTCTTCCAGTATAGATTCATGATTTGACATCCATTTCCTGAGCTGGAATCGTCTAAGACTTAAGGTTTTATTAATTTTACTTATTTTATGCCTGCATTCCGATATTGAATTAGCTCCTGTCATTAAGTCATCCATGTAGAATTCTTTTTTATGCTATTTTTTATATCTTTATTTTTTTCTGACTCATCAGCAATTTGATGTAGTGTTCGTACTGCTAGAAAAGATGCAGCTGCGGTTCCATATGTAACTGTTGTTAATCTATATTCCATAATTTTTTCCCTTGGATTTTCTCTCCATAAAATTCTTTGGTAATCTTGGTCTTCTGGTGAAATTTTTATTTGCCTGAACATTTTTTCTACATCGGCTGAAGCGACGAATTTCCATAATTGCCATTTCATTAATATATCAAATATATCTTGCTGTAATCTTGGCTCCGTCATCATTATGTCGTTTAAGTTTTTTCCATTTGTCGATTTTGCTGATGCATCGAATACTACCCTTAGTTTTATAGTGCAACTTGATTCTCTTATCACTGCTTGATGCGGTAAGTAATATTTTCCTATTGTATTATCTTTTACTTTTTCCATATGTCCTTCAGTTCTTTTCTTCTTTTCTTTTTTTCTTCGCATTGTTCTTCATTTTCTTCTCTTGATTTAAGAATCTTGCCATTGCTTGATTTGTAGATTTACCTATTATGGCATATTTTTTTAATGGAAGTTTCACTATAAATTTTTTGTCGCCGTCTATTTAAGTGGTGTCATCATAAAATTGCATACATATTTCATCTTCTGCTGTTTTTTCATTGATTGTGTTATTTGCTTTTTCTAGTTCCCAAAACTTTTCTATGTTTTTTGTTGTAATTGTTGTCTTGCTTCTTTTTGCTGGTTTCTCTAATACTTTGCCTCTAAATATTGTTTCTTGGGCGATAATTCCATTAATTTTCGTGAATCCTTTCTTTACTATTTTCGGGATAATGTCGCTGCCGATTATTAAATCGATTTGTTTTGTTTTCATGAATTCAGGATCTGCCAAGTTGTAGTTTTTCCACTGATTCTTATCGTAGTCTATTGTTTTTTCTGGCAATGGTCTAATTAACTTGTTTATGACTATAAACTCTTCTTTCATATTTATATTATTAACTTTGGATTTTATTCCCATTGATGCTTGGGATCTTTGGTCTATAAGCGCCCGTAGTTCTTTATATTTTCCTCTAATTGTTTTTCCGTTAACCATTGCTGTTGGTAGTAATACTACTACACTTTCATCTTACATTTGTCTTGATCTTTATGGCTCAGGTAAATTTTACATGTGCCGTTAGCGTTGAGAAATGCTTTCTTATTGCTGATAGGCAATGAACTAAATTATAAGTACAATAGTTGTATATTTTGTGCCCCTGTTTTCTAATCGTCTGTCAATATTTGGCGTTGCTAAAAATTTTCTGCATTCGTTCGTTGGATAATTTATCTTTTTATCGCCTGTATCTTTATTTTTCATCGGATCTAGTGCTTGGAATTGGTGTTCTAAAAATTTTTGTACCTTATCTAAGCTTTGTATTTCAGTTGGGTTTTTGGCGCCTAACTCGTACATCCTAAAGCTTTCTTTGTCCAGCTTTCTTAATATTTCTCGTGCTATTAAAGATTCTGCATTATTAAGGTCGATACCCATCCCTTTTATTGTATTAATGGCTGTCTTATAATTTGCCTCAGATACATTCATATGCTGGATTAGTCTGCCAGCTTCATATTTTACTAATGCCTTCAATCTATACATTTTTTCGGAGTCTGGTATATCTCTTATGGTATATGTATAGCTTCATGAAACAAATTAGAAAATGTGTTCCAATCTTTTATATCTCCGTAGAACATCGGCATCTTGAATGGTTCTAGCTTTACCGGCTCCAATTTATTTTTTACCACCAGTTCCGCTTTTTTACTTTCATTTAATTAATAAAGTGTAGTATTTAGTTAGGTATTGATCTGTTTATATGTTGTTCTGCCAACTTTACTTATTTCCAGTGTGTCATTTTATATAATCGCTATATTTTTTTGCTGTTTTTTTAACTCTTCTATTCGCCAATCTGGTACTTGAAGTTCGTTGTTGTAATGAATTTCTTTGCATCTAAGTCTTCTTCCAAGTCTTCAATCAACTCATTAACCAGGTTTTTAGTTTACTGATCTTTTTAACCTCTTTTTTAGTGTCAACTACAGTTATGTCATTGTCTTCTGATATTTTATCCGCTTCACTTCCTTCTTCGTTGACTTTTCCCGTTGTATCTAATGTCGTTTCAGTGCTATTATTAATTCTAACATCTTCCTATAATAGTTTCTGATTGTATCGAACCAATATTCTTTAAAGTACTCATCTGTTTCTGTACCTTCTTTTAGTAGTTCCTCGTGATACTGGCCTGAATTTTTTTCCAATTCTTTTCCACCTTTTCTATTTTATCGGCTTTCTTACGTAGTCCTTTTTCTTTTATTTTTTTTTACTACAGCTATTATTTCTTCTCCTAACTTTTTCTGTCCCTTGGCTGCCGCTGTCTCTTAGCTGCCGCTGCCTCTTAGCTGCCGCTGTCTCTTAGCTGCCGCTGTCTCTTAGCTGCCGCTGTCTCTAGCTGCCGTCGTGTCGTAGCTGCCACTTTTTATTAGTAGAAGGTCACTGCTGCCGTTACTCCCGTCGAATTGACCAATTTTCTAACTATATGTATATTTTTGTTTTTTCTGCCGCTGCCTTGCAATGATGCACGGTTTCCTTTGCTGCAGCACTTCGGCCACTAAGCGCTGTTTACGGTATCGGGAGGATACCGAACAAACAAATTTTCTGTTTGTGTGTTTTTTTTTAAGTGAAATATTTCTTCTTCTTGGAAGAATATATTTCGCACCAGTACAAACTTCTGGTAATTTTTTTTTTATATCCTTAGGTCTCTTACCACTGGTGAGGGATCTTATAAAAGATCTAGTACTATACTTATAGATCTATACTTATAGATCTTAAAAGGTTAATAGTTTTCGAGATTTTTTAGAGAGTTTATCATAGTATTGAAGTGTCTATAACCAGCAGCAGATATTTCGCCACTTTTCATTCCAGTAAGATTCATTCTAATAATCTTTCCGCACTCTTCACTTGAAAGTTCCGTTCCACGCGGCATTTTTTATCTAAACTTAATTAAAATAATAAATATTTATTAATAAATAATAAGTATTGTTTTTACAAATTGTTCTCTACTCTTCAATACTTTAAAAAAACAACTTTATAATACCTACACTTCACAACTTTAGAAAAATTAACAACTATATCCACTAAGAACTAATAAGATAAATAATACAATTCATATATGTTCTTAATTATTACAAAAGTAGAAATATTTCAAAAAAAAAACAAATAGACCAAGCTTGTCTAAAATATCAACTTCACATATACTCCATCAAAAATGTATATGTAAAATATAATATTCCTAGTTATTATTACAAAATAAGAATATTTCAAGAAAAAATAAAATGGACTTAGCTTATCTAATATGTCGAATTCACCATTGTTCCATCAAAAATGTATAATTAAAAATAAAGAAACAAACACAATTCATATATGTGTATAAAACTCAATTAGTTATACAAAAAAAAATATATAATGTAATATATATATTTAAACTTTGGTTTTTATTTAAAACAATATATTTCTTATATACATATTTAAACTTTGGTTTTTATTTAAAACAATATATTTCTTATACACATAGTTAAAGCAATATATTTATACACATAGTTAAAACAATATCTTTATCCACGACGCTACCCATCGAACTTCCGTTATTCTACTTCACTCGATTGTGTCCTTTTCTGTCAAACATAGGTTAGGTGACCACATGTTGTTAAAACTTTTAAGGTGCCCAGTTGTACGTTTCGGATGTAGGTTAACAGTCCTTCCTGACGTCAAGCGTCCTCGCGCTCGGAATCAGTTTCTTCTTCGTACGGCAATTGACACCATGGCTTTAGGAGATCAGACGCATAGATTGATTTATAATGTCGTTGTTTTCGATCGGATCCTGGTAGGTCTTCGATGACATAACGGTCATTATCGAGAACTTCGGTGACTACAAACGGTCCTCTATATCGACATTCAAGTTTGCGAGACGTGCCTGTGGATGCTGGTTCTCGTTCTGCTAGAACTAAATCACCTTGCTCATATTTCGTTGGTTTCCTGTGTTTATCGTCGAAACGCTTTTTCGCTTTTACCCGTTTACTATCGGTGTTATTAGCAGCAAGTAATCGTCGGCGGTGAAGTTCTTCTTGGGTGATGGGAATAGTATCGTCTTCATCTTGGAGAATTTGGATCAGCTTGTTACCTAATATGTCGCGTGGCTTGAATCCAAACAGCAATTCGTTTGGAGATTTTCCCGTCGTTTGGCTAATCAGTGAGTTCAATGTACATTGAATGCTTCGTAGTTGCTCGTCCCAGGTTCGGTCATCTTGTGTTGATGGTTGCAGCATGGATAAAACGGTGCGATTAAATCGTTCGACTTGGCCATTGGCTCGTGGCGTACGGACTGCGTTGCGTATGTGTTTGATTTGTTGATCGTTACAGTATCTTTCGAGTTCTTTTGACGTAAAGGCGGTACCACGATCACTTATTATAGTTTCAGGGGTTCCAACGTAACTGGTAACTTCATTCAGAATGGCGATGACTTGTTTAGTGTTCGTACTTTTCACTGGTCTGACGATGACAAATTTTGTGAAACTGTCCACAATAATCAGGATATACTCGTTTAACTTTCGGCTTCGGGGAAAAGGTCCCAGGTGGTCAATGTGTATTGTTTTGAACGGAATAGGCTCCATTTTGTCGCAATGTAACTCACCTTCCTTTTTACCTCCTCGACGCTTAGTGAAGGCACAATCAATGCACGCTTTCACAAAAGATTTGACAAAGTTTCGCATTCGAGCGAACCACATAGACTGTAGTAAGTATTCAATCGTTCGGTCAACGCTTAGGTGTCCTGTTTTAACATGTGCATCATGTGTCACCTTCCATCGTAAAGCCTTTGGTATTACGAAGAGCTGTTGGTTTTTATACCGTTTGTACAGTCGTCCGTTAATTATTTTATACTCGTTAATAATGTCTGAATCCTTCTCCTCAATTTTCATTACGACTTGTTGAAGTTTGCTATCTTGTAATTGCATACTGTAGAGCCAATCTGCCTCAGTTATTTCCGCCTTCCAGACTCGCAAAGTCGCTTCCTCAAGATCGCAACCGTCTTCGTTAGGCGTACGACTTAGTGCGTCGACGTGCGCCATTCGTTGATCGCTTCGATGTTCGATGATGAGGTCATAGTCTTGGATTTTCTTCGCAACGAATTCTTTTTTCGGTTCCGGAACTCTATACGGGACTTGTGCGATTACCTCGTTGGTCGTTAACTCAATTTTCGTTTCGACTACACTAGTTTTTCCGATTCCATCCATACCTGTAGCGAAACATTCTCGGAATTCATTCATCACCTCTAACAGCTTTCCCTTAGAATCTGAATTTACAGTGTCCATACACACGTCATCCTCCGTTATTGGACTAAGTTTATTAATTTTACACGTCGTTTTTACTTTGTCTTCGAATTTGAACTGTCCGTTGTCATATACGGCGCGTATATTTTCGCTATTGAATATTTCGTCCCCGAGCAATAAATCGTAATTCAACACACGATCTTTGAAGACGTGCAACGTCAACGGTTTTTCAACTTCATCGATTTTCAAATCCGTGTCGATTTGTATCTCAGATCGTTCTATACCTCCACCGAATCCACTGATGGTAAATAGGTTTTTGCTGCGCGTACCACCAATATCGTTGGCAAATGTTTCTCGGACCATATTACATTCGCTTCCAGTATCAATAAATGCAATGGCTTGCTTGCCACCAATCGTTATTTTCTTAAGAAACTTATTGTCGATAATACTTGTTTTTCGCACGTAAGCTGATGGTTTTCCGCAATTTTGCTGTTCATTTTTGGGGTGCACCTTACTACAATCTATACAACGAGGACGTTTTGGGGGTCTTGCACAATTTACTGACAAGTGCCCTGACTCACCACAATTGTAACACATAACATTCTTTGCCTTACTGAACGATTGTATTCTTTGTTCGCTTTCACCCGCATTATGAAAAGGCTTTTCGTTTATCTTCATGCAATTTTGTAAAAAGTTCTCGCATGCTTCACGCATTTCTTTAACGGATACGAATTTTTGCGGAGCAATCGCCATTTGTAGTTCTCGATGTTTTAATCCTTCTCGGGCGTATTTCGTGATAGCCATCTCACTAAGATTATGACGTCGTCCTAGCGCAGAGACACGAAAAATGAACTCAGTTATTGTTTCGTTTTGCCTTCGAGCAACGCGCGACATATTGTAATGTATATCCGCTTCATCGTATTCGCAACCGAACTCGGTGACAAGCTCATTTGAGAACTCCTTCCAAGTAGCATGCATTCTTGGTGATGCGTCCACCCACATGCGCGCTACACCCTTCAAACGGCTATACACTGCAAGAAGCACACTTTTTTCGGGCCACGCATATACAGACATAACAGCTTCAACACGTTCGACAAATTGCGTAGCCGTAATAGAATCTTCATTCGTTGGGTCGAATTCGGGTAGGACTTCTGCGATTTCTCGTATAGAATGCGCGTTACGGTCCTTACTAGGCATTTCTGAAGTACTGTTTTGATTGTTTCTACCGTTATTCTGGTTAATGGCCACTTGTTGCACCATTTGCCGCAGTTCGCTAATTTGTTTTCTCAATTCTTCGTTTTCGCCCCGCAATTCCTCATTATCGTTCGTAAATTGTAAAACTACGCCGCTTGCCTTCACGTGTTCAGTTAATCTTGCAACTAATTCTGCCTTATTGCCTGTAGTTGATAACTCTTGCTGTTGTAAGAAGTCCTTCAACTGTTCCTTCGTCAGTGTCTCGATGGTCACCATCATTACGTATATATCTGCGTTCGTTTGTTTTTTAATTTTCTGCGCCAAATATTACTTACGTTTTAATTACTCCCCTTTTGGACATTGATTCAATCCCACTTCTGAACTTTAAACTTTGGTTTAATTTAATTTTTTGCAATACAAAACTTATAGACTTTCTTTTTACTAACATTACTTTACTTTATTTAACTAAAACAATATATTTATTCACGACGCTACCCATCGAACTTCCGTTATCATACTTCACTCGATTGTGTCATTCGCTGTCAAACATAGGTTAGGTGACCACCTGTTGTTAAAAATTTTAAGGTGCCCAGTTGTGCGTTTCGGATGTAGGTTAACACATATTTGACCTCAATATATTTATTAAGGTTTATATTTCGAAAATTTATTACCGATTTTGTGAATAGCTCTGAAATCAAAGAATGAATTGAATAGCTATAAGTGCATAGGATTTGTATTGGTTTTAAGTAAAGTAAATAAATAAAATTTCTATTTCTTTGAACACTGCAAATGTGATTTTAAAAGGAATATTAAATTTTATTTTAACTACAAGTAGTCAACATTTATTTAAAGCACAACTTCAAATCACAATATATTTTTTATTATTTTATTATTTATTGTGCTTTTATCAAAAAAATTTAACAACTTTGCTCGGAACATATCCATCAGAGAGCAAATTTCAAACACTACTCAGTTTGATGTCAATCGGTTGAGTCTGATTTCATCAAAAAAAGTGGAAATCAAACTTTAAAATCGAATAAAACTGTGGCAACTAAATCATGTCTGTTTTAAAAATTGAAATAAATATTAAAGTGTGTGGACCACGTCGTTTAGCGTTTTTCTTTGAAGCCTTTGAAGTTATTTTACTTATAGTCTAAATATTATTTTTGAAAAAACAAAAAAATGCAATAGGATATTATCTACAAAGAAATAAAAGATAAAAATATTAAAACTATGAAAATCTTATATATGAAATATTGATGGATATGGAACACTCAGCAGATTACTGGCTTCTTGATTTATATACTTATGAAGTCTAATGTACCTAGTGACTGGATTTATTTTAAAGTTGCGTTGCAGATCAGCGTTCCCGAAATGCTATAATGAACTTATAATGACTCTTAGATTTTCATTTTTAAAAAGTATTTTGGGCAGTGTCAGGTTAAAAATTTATTTAAATAAAATTCGATTATAATTTTTTAAATAAATAATACTTTATGTATTTAAACTTGCCTTTTGTTAATTCGTCGAGCAGAAAGATAAAACAAAAACTTTTATTAGAAACTTACAGACACACCTTCTGCTACAGTGTCCTGCCTTCGCAAGACATAGACTATCCTACTTAGGGTCGCACTTTTTCTATTCATTAAGAGAGCTAGATTCTATTTCCATAGCTCATGTCAATGGCTTTGTAGCCAATACCAAGTGGTTATAGGGACAGGTGTCAAATTCTTAGGGTATCACAATGGACCTCATGGTCTAAGTGAGTTTTCGGACGGCCCCAGTAACCTAACCTAACCTAACCTACAGACAGAGAAACAAATCAACATCAACATATCGATTTGCTTCGCTATATAAATCGATGCCGTAAAGACTATATAAGGCTTAAACGATTTTTAATTTTTTTTTCACTACATACTTAGATTTTGGGTAGTCGTATATATAATTTGCATATATTGTTGTGTATTATGTATTTACCACAAAAAAAAAAAAAATAATTGATTTGAAATTCCAGAAAATTTATATTTATAGACTATTGTTTACGTATGTAATTTGAAAAAGCTACAAAAGCTATATATAGTATTATATATGTCATTTTCATATCTACAAGATATTTCATTCAACACGTTGAACTTCATGTTAAACACTGCAAGGAAGAATACATTAGTGAACATCTATATTAAATAAATAATTTTTCTGCATACTCGATAAAAGTTCAATATTAAGACAATGTTATATTTTATTTCATTCATATATGTAAAAGGATTTTTTTTAGTACTCTTTGTACATATACTTGTGTTAACACGTATGTACAATATAAATATTTATATACATATGTACATAATATTTCTTATAAATTTTTATTTGAAAAATTTTTGAAAAGAAATGTGTATTCCATTCTTTATTATAGAAAAGAATATGTCAAAGATTTGCTTTGTGACAAAATTGAATACACATGGGTGTATTTTTGTATGTAAATAATTGTTTAAAACAATATTAGCTTATGAAAGTTCCCTGTACATTTAATGGCATAATGGATAAGCAAATATTTTTCAGTGGGACATAATTCTATCATATTGAAAATAATAAGAAATAAAAATAAGTTTTTAAATTCATTGAATATATTATCTGATAAAAATATAATAAGAAATTAATTTTGCATAATGTATTAAATATCATAGACATTAAAATATATTTACCTATATGATATATAATATCATAGAGACAGACATTAAAATTAAATATCATTTATTCAAGACGAAAATAAAGCACCCTTTAGAAGTTTAAAATAAACTGAAATTTTGTATTTGCAATTTTTTTATAATTATTTATCATTTTCAACAATTTTATGTAATATACATACTTATTGTAATACGTATATTATATATTTATATGTGAACAAAAGTGGTTTTTTATTGTTAAATCTGAGCTCTCTATACGCCATTCAATATAATATTTAGCATAAAAAATTAATTAATACGTTTATTATAAAGTAGCA
The DNA here is from genome assembly GCF_002237135.1 of Teleopsis dalmanni. Taxonomy (NCBI): domain Eukaryota; kingdom Metazoa; phylum Arthropoda; class Insecta; order Diptera; family Diopsidae; genus Teleopsis; species Teleopsis dalmanni. The sequence goes on from NC_051848.1 coordinate 99,273,007, forward strand.
TATTATGTTTATGATGCTAATGATGCTTAATATAATTATTTAATTAAACACTGACAAATCACTGGTTTGAATTAATTATGATTAACAAAATTAATTTTTAATATATAATTAATACTCTTCAAATAACAATAATTTGTTTAGCTTTAAACCTTGCAATTGCAATGTCTTCAGCATTATTAGTTCTTTTGAAACTGCATAATCCAAATCTTAATTGTATGTGGTTTTATGCAAACCAATTTACTAAGTTCTAAAACCATCCCGATACTTTCACTTCCTCCAATATAGTACGACATTAACACGATAATGATAATCCCTCACAATTCCACAATTTTAAATTTCTTCTTATGTTGAAGTCAAATAAAAAAGTCACATAAAAATGCAATTTAATAGGTTGACACTGTGACAAGAGGTTAAGTGATTTATATTCACATTCACGTCTATGACAATTACTGATACATATAATTATTTTAAATATGTTTAATTTATGCAATATAGCGGTAAGAAAGGATTATTTCGCAAAATAATTTATTATTTCGTTGACATTATTAACGCTTTTTCATGTAATTAAAATAATTTTGATGTGTGTTTAAGTCTCTACATTTCGTTGTAAAATCATTTTGTCACTGTGATATTTGTGTTGCAATAAAAGAGGTTAAAGTGTAAATTTAGAGGACAGTTACATTGGGAAAGGTGAAAAATTAAGGATTTCTCTTAAAGGAAAAAAAATTGCTTTAAAAGATTTAAATAATATATCTACAATTTATATGACCACAAACTGTTCTATTTCATACCTTCGCGGAAAAAAGTACAGTTATTTAAGTAAAGTTATAAGCCGTCTAAATTAATGAACGATGAACGACTTTACAATGGTCTGAGACTGGCGCACGGTTATGTAAATTAATAGAGTAACATCTTTCCTAAACTATCGCACAGTTATATAAATTAATAGAAATATATATTTCATGGTTCTTGCCACGTCAGAATAAAGGCACAACATGTATATAAAGAAGGCAAAATCTCTTTGATGATTTTGTTGTAGTAATAGATATAAAATCCATATATTTTCTTGATGTGAATATAAAATCTGTATTCTGCGCTGTCGATTTTGTACTAAAATATGATTTTAAAGACATTTTCACATTCAATATATCACCAAAGACCTTGCAGAACTTGATAGTTATTAACTTTTAAATCTTTCATTTATTTAATTCTGCTTCCTTGTTCAACATAGTGTGGAATATTTGATATATTACTTCTAAGAACAATGTATTTT
>NC_051848.1:99274379-99281286 GCF_002237135.1 Teleopsis dalmanni
AAAAGATTATAAAAATTTATACATCAGCATTGTATGAGTAAGTCGGTAAGTTACCAATAATAATTTCAATAATTATAAATAATGAAATTCTATTATTCCATGATGAATATTTACATTTCTCTTCAAATTGTTTTATGTTAGGCGGTTCACTTCTTCACGGACTTATCTTTTTCACGCAGCTAGATACGCATATTATTTGTCTAATTTGGTGCTCTCATTTGATTGAAAAAGTTGTATACTATATAACGTTAAGACATTAAGGTAAGATTAATTCATTTCATTCCTACGATTAATTTTTTGTCCATCTGCAATCTAATTATTGTACAAGACTCTGTTGGACGTTAACGATTTTTGAAGCGTTCAAATGTATAACAGATTTTTATAAACTCTACCATTCTGAGTATTTTTTTCTTCTGATCTATATGTCAACATAACATATAGTAACTTATATAGTTGCTCATCGAGGCAAAGTTAAAAATTAACATACAAACAATAGTGGACACGGAAATTAGCAATAGCGATAAATTTACAACTTTAAAATCCGGTATCTTAAGAGCCAAATAGCATTAATATATATATAGTCGTAGCTTAGAGGAAATAAGATTGTTCTTCTAAAGGATGAACTTTTTTAAAAAACCATAATCAATATATATATATAGAGATATTATAGAATTTAAAATATATCATAAATGCGTTTCTTCTCTATTAGATGTCCATCATTTGATCCAAATACTTAGAGATATTAAGGAAAGAGGTATAGTATATTCAATAAAGAACAGTTTATTAAATAAAATCAGAGTCTCTAACTTCATAATATATTCTTTTTGTCTAACAATTTAGCAAAAATTATTTGCTCATTCTCACCTACCAGACGTGACAAAAATTGATTAGATATACCAATGAACTTGTCGAAATGTCCAAAATTCCATTTTGGTACACCACCTGATACTAAAAGTACTATATTGTTCAACTGAAAACGTAAACCTATTACTGGTCCCATGGAGGTACACTGGAAACTGTTCTGAAATGGTTCGCGTTCTTTAAATCGTAAGTAAACTTTTAATTTTTAATTTTAATCGTTAACTAATAAATTGATTTTATAATTTAGGTTGAAGAATCGGAAGAGTATCATCTGTTTTCCAAGCCAGGTATCCCATGTGCGTAAGTGATTTCGGTTTAATTTTCAATTAAATATCTTATATTTGTGTTTATAGGATACAAGGTGGAGTTATTGGACCACTAACCAGATGTGATGATGTATTAGTATTAAGTATTTATTTAGATATAAGATAGTTTTAGGATGAAAAAAATTTGAATAAAAAATTTTATGTGAAATTTTGGTTTATGTCTGAAAGATATGTTTTAGTTATGAAATAAAATATGAACAATTCAAAATGTGAAAGAAGGTACATGATCCCTAACAGTACTATTCATATTTATGTTAGAAGAATTTGATTAAGATAAATATCGATTTAAGGTATTTGTAGAATGTTCAAAAATTTAGTATAGATCTATTCACCACATAATTCATAAAGAAAATATATGAAAACATGCTGGTAATGCTGGTTTTACTCTTAATATTACTGCTGGTTTTTTGGGATGGCACATATAAGATGTCAATTGAAAACATCTGAATCAGTTAAATTGCATCCTCTTTTGTAAAGTAAAAAGTTTTCTTTCAGATAAGTTGTGTTCTATATACTATATATTTTTAACTAATAATTTAATTTGACTTAATTAAAAATTTATTAATGTATGTAGACTTCATTGCTGATAGGAATCAGATGGTAGTTTCCTTGGAAACATAATTTCTAAGATATATATACCGATTATTATACGGTAGAGTATTCGAAAAGTTGTTAAAACTGTGTGTTGGAATTCTAAATCAACACTTTTTATATTAATGCCAATCAACATCTGTCAAATCCTCAGAAAAATCTCAAAATATATTGGTTTTCATGTCTTCTTCACCAAATGAGATAAAATTTCTCTAACAAAATGAACAGGTCAATTTAACTAGGACGTGGTTAAAGGATATTTTTCTGAGTGCAAACAACAACGACTGTTGCTGGTTGCTGGTCCGTAAATCCTTTAATTTTTCCATTTTTTGATTACATTAAGACCGAAAAGTTTTCGGAAATTCTCATTTAAAATTCGCGCGCTGTATATTTTCCGATATTTTAAGTTTATGTAGTTTGGCAGCACTGTCCTTAATTACTATGCCAAAAATGAGCGCGATCTGTCAGACAGTTCGTTTACGGCAGCTGTTGAAACCAGTTCACCTCAGTAGGGCGTTGCGAAAAAAACAATGGAAAAAAATATTGAACAAAGAGTTTGCATCAAATTTTGTGTTTCGAACGAAATTTCGTGTGCAGAATCGTTGCGAATGCTACAAAAGGCTTATGGGGAATCAGTTTTATCGAAAACTCAAGTTTATGAGTGGTACAAAGCCTTCCAGGACGGTCGTACGACCGTCGAAGACATTTCGCAACGCACTACTGAGGTGAACTGGTTTCAACAGCTGCCGTAAACGAACTGTCTGACAGATCGAGCTCATTTTTGGCATAGTAATTAAGGACAGTGCTGCCAAACTACATAAACTTAAAATATCGAAAAATATACAGCGCGCGAATTTTAAATGAGAATTTCCGAAAACTTTTCAGTCTTAATGTATATATAAAATACAGGTTTTGATTGCATGTATAGAAGAATGTAGACATATATTTACATATACATATATACATAAATATAAACTTTGTGAGCTTTTTTTTAGATTTTGATTCGACTATTAGTGTATTTTCAATTAGAATAAAAGTCGGCATATGATCGGAGGAGTGTTTGATATATTTTCAATGTCTTTGTAACCGTAAAATCAATGACGTATGGAGTTTTTTCCAATCTGAGGGACAGTAGTTGGGTTTGTCACTGGAGGCTATATTAAGGTCAAGTTTTGCTACTACGTAGCACTTAAATGGCAAATTCATCTGTATGTCCCCAGTTCACCAAATTCTGTTTCATCAGATTCCTATTTATTCCTAACAATACAAAGCGCTCTTTAATACTAATACTTTAGATATCACGAAAAAATCAAAAAGTGCATCGAATCACTTCAATGAATCGCTTCAAAACATAAACAATATATTTGTATATTACTGCCAAAGAAGATATTTCGATTGATATAAAATTTATCATTTCTTAGACACAAAAATTTATTTTTTAAAAAAAAAGTTCAAAACATGAAGTTATGTACTTAATAGATTATAATCTATAAGCTTACAGAGTACATAGATTGCTGCCGTTAAAAACTATGATATTAAAAATTTTAATGATAGATTTCAATTCTGACAACCACTTATTTAAATCAATAGATGATGCAAATATATGACTGATTAGTCATTTAAGGTTGTCACTTGCATGTCATAATTCGTTGATTTTAGTTATTAATTATGAATACTCGTGCACATTAGAAATCAGATAATTATGGCATCAATCTTGCCTATCGAATAACCAATAATCAATAGTCCATTGTTATCCATTTAATAAAAATTCGAGTGCATATTCAGTAGTCCATTGAAATGGGTGTAAAACACATTAAACGGATTTATCAACAACTGCTGCATGAGTTTCTTATGAAAAGTGCTATACATGGTCTTAAAGTTTTTATGCTAAAAACCCCAATACGTTTTGCGAGGTAAATACAACGTTTCGCTCACAAATGTTTTGGAAATTCAATTTACAATAATTTCAGAGTTTTGTGGTTATTGTTTATGATATTCATTATTATTTGGACTCATTATATTATTGTTAATTTAACACTTGACTATATGCAACAGCCAACGGAGATACATATGTCGGTGAAGCGGACGCATGTAGCAAATACGCCATTCCCCGGTATTGCAATATGCAGTGCTAACAAAATAAATAGAAGTAAACTATACGAATACGCAGAGGAACTGTACGTTATTTAAAATTAAAAATTATATAACTATAATACTCGCAACTGATATATATAATCATACTTGTTAGTTTTTATTAATATTCTAGTATATACTTGATAGTACAGTATTTGTTATTGAAAAGATACAGCAATTTTAGACACCACATCAAAGGTCACCATATGTTGAAAGGTCTAAAAACATTCTCTGTGATTATTCACAACTGAGCAGCTGCAGACTTATCTATCATAGGAACAAACTCAAAGCCTCATAAAACACGTTGAACAAGACAACACCACATAAAATGCTTACCATCAGTAAAAGTTAAAGAATCTGTTAAGATGACTAAGTTGGCATAATAGACCACTTGATTGGCAGTGCATGTTATGCTCTAAAATATCCCTAGAAGTTATGCCATAGTTTCATCACATTTTGTTAATTTGGTACAATTATCTGACATGGCAAATGTTATTATAGAATAAGGATTAAAGTACAAATATGATGTTGGACTTGGATTCAATATAGTGTTTGGTATATACATTTTACTTTAATTGGATAGTGTGACTACGCATATGTGGAGCACTGGAACGTTTTCAAATTGTAAGCCGAAATTGTTGTGATTGTTGTTGAAGTCAATCGATTGTAATCGTTGATAGGTTTTCGTTATCATGAGAGTCTACTACTGCAAACTAAACTGTTGTTATAATACCATTACTGTGATTAAGTGGATTAGTTCTATTAACCAGGTCGGTTTTAATGTACCAAGCTCTACCATGCCACTTGGTTTAATTTTGTCTTGGACATTGAATTTGATTGAGCGGAAAGAAAAAAAATTTGTAGAAAAAGTTTTATATATTAAATTCATTCAACTTTTGCGATGTTTTTTTTTAGCATATGCTATAACACTGAGTCTGTCAACAAATAAGTCCCTTGGTGCACTAAGTTAATCTGCAGAATATTCATCCATTTATGCCACAGCAGTTTTTTAAGCACATCAAAATTCTGATATTCATTTGTGTTGACAGTACCTTGTGACCATACACAATATTGTGGATGGTCACTAAAATATTTACTTTGGTAAAAGCTTTAATGTTAATGCCACGGTTAAAACATACCAATAGAGGCTCAGACGCCAGCCCAAACCATCAAAAATAGTAGTATTTGAATCTTACTCATCAAAGAAGATGATGAACTGCTCGGAATTGTTCAAACTACTAATACCAATTTTTGTTAGTACATCAGAGAAATTTTGACTTTTTATAACTTTCTAAGACTTTGCCGATGTTAATGGGTTTTCGTTCTATTCAATATAACGCTATCACAATATTAAGCACTTTATTACACCATGGAAAAGACACTTTTAAATGAGCTGTTATTAAGCAAGATATGAATAAGTGCTTTCATCAGTTAATATGTTATGTTATAGCAGTTTGAAGTTGTTGTATTTCCATAGGGCCCTTCCTCGTATTATTATATATATCTACCCAACTCTTTTAGATTTTCTATACAACAAAGCTATAAACCGGGTTGGCTGGCGAAGGACAAGAACGAGATGGCTGAGCATGTCATGTTGTTAACTGGATTTTTTGCACATCCCTATGATAATTTTCAATTTGATGATCTGCGTTTGCAAAGATTGCATGATATACTCACCATTATGTACAACACCACAAATTATCAGTCTGAAAACATATTACGCGAATTAGCACCAGACTGTAAGGAAACAGTGATTAGAGGATTACTTTTTGGTACTCCAGTTTCACCAAATGGATTTTTTTTTAAACGCATAACACCGTCAAGTATTTGTTGTATGTTTAATTATCGCAGAGATGGTTATGCGTAAGTCTCAAATATGCAATATACATAAATAATATAAGAATATATAACAATGAATAGTTTTATTTCTAGAACGCGCGAAGTTAATGTCTCGAAGAATGAAAGAACTATAAAATTTGAATCTAATTCCGTACTAAATAGCGTGCAATTTGTATTACAAAACAAACGAAATGAATACACTTACACTGAATTATCAAATAGTGGATTTCAGGTAGTTATATTATTTTCACATCATATACCATATCTATATATAACTTTGAACAAATGTACAAACAGTTTAAAGTCAATACTCGTAGCACTTTAAAAGACAATATCTTCTTAACTTTATTTTAGCTATATGTATTTCCAACGGATGACTTTTTCATACAGTCAAATACGAATGGCGAAGTCATGGTGACTGATAACTCTATTGTGGAAATACCAATAGTACCTATATTTTTAGAGTCCAACCAAAATATACGAAAATTTTCACCACAAATAAGGCAATGTTATTTTCAGGATGAGGGACAAAAAATCATAAATCGGTAAAGTTACTAAATTTTATATAAATTAGAACTTAAGAATTTAAATATAAATAAGAACTAAATTAATTAATACTGCATTTCTCAAGTAGTGGAGGGAATAACTAAGCCTTATATATTTATGTTCATATTGAGCATGAACATTTGGGTGAAGATAAATTTATTTAGAAAGAAATCGCGTAAAATAATAAATAATGATCACCTTATTATTAATAAAATGATAAGAAAATATTATTTTCCATATTAGGCATAATGCATTGTTTTAACAATGTTATATATGTATATAATTATATACATATATTTACATTTAATTAATATATATATATATATATATATTTTATATTTAATTAAAAACTATAATTTATTATTTACATTTAAAATAAATATATTTTATTAAAGTGATATTGTAATATTTGACTATCTTTGATAGTCATCTTCAGGGAACTAACAAAATATATAAAGTAAATATTTATAGCGGAAAATTAAAAGAATTATAAACCGTATAAGAAATACAATAATAACAACAAAAATGTGTCAACCAAAAATGTGTCAAAATAGTAATATTATTTATTTATTTAAGTAATAGGCTATTAAAGCACCCCGACCTAAAAGATC
>NC_051848.1:99281386-99290479 GCF_002237135.1 Teleopsis dalmanni
TTGATAGTCAATTTGCATCATAAAAAAATATTTATTCCATATTATGTGGAATTTTAAGAGGTCTATCCCGGGATAAAGTAAGTTACCTTTTTAAATAGATTTTAAAAGATTTATGGTTCTTTAAAACAAGAGCTTTAGATAAAATTTACTCAAATCTTTTTTGTTAGAGAACTGTAAGTTTATACGGTCATGCAGTGGTATATATTGCATATATCTAGAACTAACTTATAATATAATTCATATCGTAAACAAATCTAATGCAGAATTGATGTTATTATTCAAAATATTATATATCAAACAAAACTGTCGAAATGATGCTTGTATATTAAAATTATTTTGTTACTGTATAGTATTCACTGACTATATATCTCATTTAGGTCTGAAAATCTTGCCAGGTTTTAATTTGGTGATTTAAATAATTAAAATAAAGATCACTTGTAATTGAGATTTTATGTTATTTTTATGTTATTTAAGTTTTTTTTAAATGTAACTATTTTGGAGTGGTGTTAAAAAAATCATATTTAGGAGTGATGCAGAAAAATGCGATTATGGTGATTCTATTCAGAAGTCGACACAAGGAACGACTGTATATGCAATATCACATGGAACCGAATATTAGAAGCGGTGTTCCACTAATGCCTTATAAATTAGACGGATCAGACGAGGACGGACGAGGACAGGGTGATATGACCAGCAGCGTGTTTGAAACATATATTGTTGAATTGTTAAACGGAGAATGAAAATAAATTAAAGTGTGTTTAATGTTTTAGTCACATTACTGAAAACGTTTGTGGATTCTCTTTTTAACAAAGATGTAGTTGAAATGATTTTATGCGATTTTTGATAAAAGGATGACTTTAAAATGAATTGGCAAAGCACTTTATAGAAGATAATTCGAGTAACTACATTAATACAAATCGTGTATCTGAGCAAGTGAAGCTTTATTTGCAGGTTTTTGAATTTAAAGTGCTTCCGTCAAAGTACTTGCCTGCCTATAAGAATGCAGTGGTACTTTTAAATATCTGCTTGTAGGAAGAGAATGTTATTTAGGAAAATAACTAATGATGATTAGCTCCTAGATTTGATTTAAAAAACAGATGTCTACATTTAAGTTCATCGTCATTCTAACAACCATTGCTGTACCCTAAGTAAATGGAATTCAAATGAGCTAAATGCTGACATAGTATTCTTGTTTCGGCATAAAATGAGAATGTTATCGATAAAAGCTGTGGTGATAACTTGATCACTTATTGGAATGTTAAATAGAGATATATATATAAAGCAAAGACCCAAGAACGCTTTTTTATAGAAGATTAACTGTTAAATGTATGAATGACTTATCCTTGGACTTCACGAATCTGTAAATATAATACTACAATATTCGTTGAGTTTCGAAAATATAATCATGTCATTTCTTATCATATGTTTATGTAACACCGAGAAAAACTCTAGAATAATATTCTTTCAGTTTGCGTGTCTATTTTATTTTGTAAGTTATTCAATTTGTTTATTCAATAGTTTCGAGACAGTAGTGCTCTTTCAAAAAGTTCAGAAAAACATAGTAGTAAAGTATTTGGTATGTATAAAAAAATTTAGATGAGATGAGATGAGACCTGATTAATATTTCTACATTTTAATCAATGATGTTTTCAACTCTATCGGATTATTATTAAATTAACTGATGCCACTAAACAGCCTTGTGATAATAATTATAGCGCAAAAGGTTGGCTTTTAATTATACTGGGCGATATTTTATTAAATCCTGATGCCTACAGTCTAATTTATTGTTAATTACAGAACAAACTGATAAGCAATAATTTTCGTATGAATGGAAGAAGTATGTATGTAAAGAAGTTTAGTGGAAAATACATTTTACCACGATGTAGAATTTAATTTTCTCACATTTTTAAATATACAGCAAATATATTAGATTTGCTTCCATAAGCTATTTCTTAATCCATTAATACATATTTCTTAGAACTTGAAAATAACAATAAGAATAATATAATAATAACATAACATAATAATGTAATAATATTATATATTATATATTTTATGTAACATAATCCAATATAGTAATAATATAACATTAATTGATTTAAAGTATCCATGAGACCACTCAAAGTAGGTTGTCGCTCACATTCGAATGCTAAACGCTTCCTACAAAATTACATGTGGGACGTCTTGATTTAATACATCAGGGCTTTATATTTAGGGCCTTATATTTATATTTATAATTATATTTACCTATTTTGAATTCAAATAACAAACGATCTAAATTGTCTATATATCAGGGCTTTCCAAAGCACTGCACACAGGCAGCATGCGTCCCGCGGCTAATATATATGGTTGCCAAATACCCATCATCAGTGGTCTTGGAATTATTTCTTATATTTAATTCGTAAATATTCGTAAATAATTTTTTGAGGCTGCAAGTACCAGGAATCGAACTCCTGTTCTGCCAAATTTAAAGCTCAGAGTCAGTGCTCCTTAAACAACTGGCACAAAGCCATACTTGACTTTTTTGTTCGTACATTTTTCTGGAGTTTTTTTTAATTTACTATAAAAGTTTTATTAACAAATTCACTTGCTGTGTTTATATTAGAACGAAATTATAAACCAGGTGTAGAATAATTAAATTTATTAATTATAGAGGCATTATTTGTTGCATGATTTATTTTTATTGATGTAATTTTTTACAAGGTTATCCATTGCATGGATCTAAAAGCAAATAAAGATGAAACAAACTTGTCTTTGAGATTTCGATAAATATATTTTCCTCTCCCTTGGATGCGAAATACTACCTTATGCGAATGTTCTTAATGAAAAGTCTTATGGAACTGGGTTTTATAGGTTAAATTATGACTACCCTATTATGCAATTGCACAAAAGAAATCTATTGGTGACATTTTATAATCATTCTAATATCGAATCTAAAGAAGTATATTTTAGATTATAGTAAACTGTCTTTTTTAACTGATAAATAATTTTTAAGATTTTCTTATAACAAATCCTCCATATCAGCAATACTTGTAGTGTTTTTAGTCACTGCGCTCTAATTGAATAGTTGTCAAACACTTCCATCGGTGAATATGTCTTTGCAGTTATGGAGAAATAAAATTTAGATTAAAATTAAATGTTAATCTTAAAGAATATTTTTTATTGAACGAAACGTTACTTAATAACCAAATGTGACGTTACTGGATACAGTACGCAAACATGAAAATCAAATGCGATATTATAAACTTATTGGAAATAATTCAATTATCTTTACATTTATATTTCAGAACCATGCAAAGTCCATTTGTTGGTTTCAAATGTTATTGGTAATATAACCCACCAGCAATGGCGATTTCTATTAAATTATTGTTTTACTTCCAAAAATGGAAGATTAAAATTAATAATGACAAAACCAAGGCTATATTTATGACTCGAAAAAGAAGACAGCATCCTCCAAGAGTGAGTGTTTGCGACACGGAGATACAGTGGGAGGATAACATAAAATATCTGGGGGTCACTTTTGACAAACGGTTCAATTGGTTTAAACATTTGAAATACAAACGGAATAGCTGCTCTAAGATTCTACATTTATTAAAGCCGCTATTTAATTCAACCTTAAAAACAGAAAGTTACTTTATACGCAAGTAATTAGACCTGCACTACTGTACGGATGTGTTACATATAGCAAAGCCTCAAATACTACCTTAAAGCAATTACAGATAGCTCAAAACCTGGCTTTAAGAAAACTGTTTAAGATTCCATGGTATATTAGATCAACAGACATATATAGAGATCTTAGGATTGACTCAGTGAAAAAATATATCAGAGATAGAGCTCTAAATTGTTCACTAAAGTTGATACGCTAATTAACCCCGCCCTAACAATCCTCAAGTCCACTTCTGGACTCTCAGGAAGATATGCTGATTTAAGGTCCGTCATCAACTAAAAGACAAATAAATGATATGATTTTTTAGCCTAGTTAAAGCTTAGTGTAGGGTAGAGATAAGCCCCCCAGCCATTACTGAGTAAAAGTGCGTAATAGCACTAACTCAAGAAGAAGAAGAATCAAGAATAAATTGTTCGAAACTTGTCATTAACTGTGAAATAGATATATTATTCAAAATTTTGGCAATTTAACAGTACTAACAGTACAGGGTCCTTTTGGAGTAATAATTGAAAACTTACTGGTATATAACTAGAAATAGCTCGAGCATAACTTCACAAACATTTACTTTCAAAGTATCTTAAATTAGATGATTGTCTGCCTTTTGCTTATCCCATCTTGGTAGCCAATTGAGATATATGATCTTTGTTATATCGTATTTAAACAGATTTTAAATCGTGATAAGTAAACTTTCATTATAAACTGATTTTAAAATAGCCAGTTATGATGCTTTCGATGAATGCGGGGTCGCTATCTGAGTTGGAAATCATCTCTTTGGCCACATCACAACGACGCTTTTTTTGAATGAAATTTAGCTAAAAATCGACACACGAAAATTTTTTGACTTCTTTGTATAGACGCCAATCAAATACTGATCATATACCGATTGGATAAGCGCAGGAATTCAAAAATTATAATTCTTGTTCTTTTTTGATCACAAGGTACATAATGTTCAGTTATATTGCCTATAGCTTGGTAGATGTTCGATTTTGAAGTATCCTGAGTTATTTTATTTTTTTTATTAAAAGAGTAGACGTGAAAATTGCCCAACAGCCGGTACTACGGCCAGAAGAGATCTATTGTACCAGTTTCACTATTGATTAAACAAAGCCCCTTAAAGCTTTGTGAATAAAGTCTAGAACTAAATCTAGAGAAGAGTTCTTAATCTGTTCTGGTGACAGAATTTCTTTATGAAACAGGTTTCTTCTGTGCGTTATTAAAGCTGGACAGTCACAAAGAATGTGCATGGTCGTTTCCTCATCTTCGAGGCATAATCTGCATTCCGAGTTAGCAGATAATTGTAGTTTATGAAGGTGATATTTCAGACCATAATGACCTATAATGAAACCCGTTATCAACCTTAAATTACATTTTGAGAATTGTCTTTGTAGGAGTACGGTGTTATCAGTGCTTTGCTTTGTCTGAGTCCTGGAAAGTTTACCCAGTACTCCAGCCGCATATGATTTTCCATTTCCTTGATAAACTGTTTTGTACTGGCCCAATTTATTTCACAAAAGGATTGAGGGCCTATAAAAGTAGTTTTTGATGCAGTTCTGGCTAGCTCATCAGCTAAGTATTCTGAGTTTGAGACATAAAAGCAATTCTTCTAGTGCTAATAAATCGCATAATATTGATAGTCAATTTGCATCATAAAAAAATATTTATTCCATATTATGTGGAATTTTAAGAGGTCTATCCCGGGATAAAGTAAGTTACCTTTTTAAATAGATTTTAAAAGATTTATGGTTCTTTAAAACAAGAGCTTTAGATAAAATTTACTCAAATCTTTTTTGTTAGAGAACTGTAAGTTTATACGGTCATGCAGTGGTATATATTGCATATATCTAGAACTAACTTATAATATAATTCATATCGTAAACAAATCTAATGCAGAATTGATGTTATTATTCAAAATATTATATATCAAACAAAACTGTCGAAATGATGCTTGTATATTAAAATTATTTTGTTACTGTATAGTATTCACTGACTATATATCTCATTTAGGTCTGAAAATCTTGCCAGGTTTTAATTTGGTGATTTAAATAATTAAAATAAAGATCACTTGTAATTGAGATTTTATGTTATTTTTATGTTATTTAAGTTTTTTTTAAATGTAACTATTTTGGAGTGGTGTTAAAAAAATCATATTTAGGAGTGATGCAGAAAAATGCGATTATGGTGATTCTATTCAGAAGTCGACACAAGGAACGACTGTATATGCAATATCACATGGAACCGAATATTAGAAGCGGTGTTCCACTAATGCCTTATAAATTAGACGGATCAGACGAGGACGGACGAGGACAGGGTGATATGACCAGCAGCGTGTTTGAAACATATATTGTTGAATTGTTAAACGGAGAATGAAAATAAATTAAAGTGTGTTTAATGTTTTAGTCACATTACTGAAAACGTTTGTGGATTCTCTTTTTAACAAAGATGTAGTTGAAATGATTTTATGCGATTTTTGATAAAAGGATGACTTTAAAATGAATTGGCAAAGCACTTTATAGAAGATAATTCGAGTAACTACATTAATACAAATCGTGTATCTGAGCAAGTGAAGCTTTATTTGCAGGTTTTTGAATTTAAAGTGCTTCCGTCAAAGTACTTGCCTGCCTATAAGAATGCAGTGGTACTTTTAAATATCTGCTTGTAGGAAGAGAATGTTATTTAGGAAAATAACTAATGATGATTAGCTCCTAGATTTGATTTAAAAAACAGATGTCTACATTTAAGTTCATCGTCATTCTAACAACCATTGCTGTACCCTAAGTAAATGGAATTCAAATGAGCTAAATGCTGACATAGTATTCTTGTTTCGGCATAAAATGAGAATGTTATCGATAAAAGCTGTGGTGATAACTTGATCACTTATTGGAATGTTAAATAGAGATATATATATAAAGCAAAGACCCAAGAACGCTTTTTTATAGAAGATTAACTGTTAAATGTATGAATGACTTATCCTTGGACTTCACGAATCTGTAAATATAATACTACAATATTCGTTGAGTTTCGAAAATATAATCATGTCATTTCTTATCATATGTTTATGTAACACCGAGAAAAACTCTAGAATAATATTCTTTCAGTTTGCGTGTCTATTTTATTTTGTAAGTTATTCAATTTGTTTATTCAATAGTTTCGAGACAGTAGTGCTCTTTCAAAAAGTTCAGAAAAACATAGTAGTAAAGTATTTGGTATGTATAAAAAAATTTAGATGAGATGAGATGAGACCTGATTAATATTTCTACATTTTAATCAATGATGTTTTCAACTCTATCGGATTATTATTAAATTAACTGATGCCACTAAACAGCCTTGTGATAATAATTATAGCGCAAAAGGTTGGCTTTTAATTATACTGGGCGATATTTTATTAAATCCTGATGCCTACAGTCTAATTTATTGTTAATTACAGAACAAACTGATAAGCAATAATTTTCGTATGAATGGAAGAAGTATGTATGTAAAGAAGTTTAGTGGAAAATACATTTTACCACGATGTAGAATTTAATTTTCTCACATTTTTAAATATACAGCAAATATATTAGATTTGCTTCCATAAGCTATTTCTTAATCCATTAATACATATTTCTTAGAACTTGAAAATAACAATAAGAATAATATAATAATAACATAACATAATAATGTAATAATATTATATATTATATATTTTATGTAACATAATCCAATATAGTAATAATATAACATTAATTGATTTAAAGTATCCATGAGACCACTCAAAGTAGGTTGTCGCTCACATTCGAATGCTAAACGCTTCCTACAAAATTACATGTGGGACGTCTTGATTTAATACATCAGGGCTTTATATTTAGGGCCTTATATTTATATTTATAATTATATTTACCTATTTTGAATTCAAATAACAAACGATCTAAATTGTCTATATATCAGGGCTTTCCAAAGCACTGCACACAGGCAGCATGCGTCCCGCGGCTAATATATATGGTTGCCAAATACCCATCATCAGTGGTCTTGGAATTATTTCTTATATTTAATTCGTAAATATTCGTAAATAATTTTTTGAGGCTGCAAGTACCAGGAATCGAACTCCTGTTCTGCCAAATTTAAAGCTCAGAGTCAGTGCTCCTTAAACAACTGGCACAAAGCCATACTTGACTTTTTTGTTCGTACATTTTTCTGGAGTTTTTTTTAATTTACTATAAAAGTTTTATTAACAAATTCACTTGCTGTGTTTATATTAGAACGAAATTATAAACCAGGTGTAGAATAATTAAATTTATTAATTATAGAGGCATTATTTGTTGCATGATTTATTTTTATTGATGTAATTTTTTACAAGGTTATCCATTGCATGGATCTAAAAGCAAATAAAGATGAAACAAACTTGTCTTTGAGATTTCGATAAATATATTTTCCTCTCCCTTGGATGCGAAATACTACCTTATGCGAATGTTCTTAATGAAAAGTCTTATGGAACTGGGTTTTATAGGTTAAATTATGACTACCCTATTATGCAATTGCACAAAAGAAATCTATTGGTGACATTTTATAATCATTCTAATATCGAATCTAAAGAAGTATATTTTAGATTATAGTAAACTGTCTTTTTTAACTGATAAATAATTTTTAAGATTTTCTTATAACAAATCCTCCATATCAGCAATACTTGTAGTGTTTTTAGTCACTGCGCTCTAATTGAATAGTTGTCAAACACTTCCATCGGTGAATATGTCTTTGCAGTTATGGAGAAATAAAATTTAGATTAAAATTAAATGTTAATCTTAAAGAATATTTTTTATTGAACGAAACGTTACTTAATAACCAAATGTGACGTTACTGGATACAGTACGCAAACATGAAAATCAAATGCGATATTATAAACTTATTGGAAATAATTCAATTATCTTTACATTTATATTTCAGAACCATGCAAAGTCCATTTGTTGGTTTCAAATGTTATTGGTAATATAACCCACCAGCAATGGCGATTTCTATTAAATTATTGTTTTACTTCCAAAAATGGAAGATTAAAATTAATAATGACAAAACCAAGGCTATATTTATGACTCGAAAAAGAAGACAGCATCCTCCAAGAGTGAGTGTTTGCGACACGGAGATACAGTGGGAGGATAACATAAAATATCTGGGGGTCACTTTTGACAAACGGTTCAATTGGTTTAAACATTTGAAATACAAACGGAATAGCTGCTCTAAGATTCTACATTTATTAAAGCCGCTATTTAATTCAACCTTAAAAACAGAAAGTTACTTTATACGCAAGTAATTAGACCTGCACTACTGTACGGATGTGTTACATATAGCAAAGCCTCAAATACTACCTTAAAGCAATTACAGATAGCTCAAAACCTGGCTTTAAGAAAACTGTTTAAGATTCCATGGTATATTAGATCAACAGACATATATAGAGATCTTAG
>NC_051848.1:99290579-99300142 GCF_002237135.1 Teleopsis dalmanni
TCATGGTCTATCACCACAGCAAAATTATTTTTTCCTGCGGTAATAGAATATCAACTCTACTTAGTGGTTGATGAAACCGTTAGACGAGGAACACTAAGCCTGGAGCATTTATTCCTGTTTGATGTAAGAAAATTCTCAACAAGAAATATACTGATTAAGAAGAAACTGATATACTTTGATTCATTCAATTTCTACTATATTTCATAATTATCTCATAATTATTCCTAAACAGAATCCGTACTTATTATTATAAATCCATTTTTAGTAGTTATTTCGTAAGAAAGCAATTATAATGTTCAGCATATTTCATCAATTTTTCCAACGAATATTCCAGAATTCAAAAGGTAACTTAAAAATCTTTATTCTCTCAAAAACTATATAGTACAGCAAAATAGTCAAGAGAATAGTCTAGTTTGTATATTAACAAATAGACAAACCACCACGCAGCCAGATAATCATATATACAATTAGACAAATATCGCAAAATTAACTC
Source organism: Teleopsis dalmanni (assembly GCF_002237135.1). Classification (NCBI taxonomy): domain Eukaryota; kingdom Metazoa; phylum Arthropoda; class Insecta; order Diptera; family Diopsidae; genus Teleopsis; species Teleopsis dalmanni. The sequence goes on from NC_051848.1 coordinate 99,291,073, forward strand.
GTCTTATTGTGTTAATCATAAATATATTTATAAAGAAAACATGGATTATCACATACACTGCAGTAAATTATATTAAAATCACAATAATTGATCACAATAGTGAGACATGATATCATCTACAGGCACAGTTAACACAACCTTTAAACAGGTAATTTCTCTAGAAGATTGCGGTGATCTTTACTACTTAATGGAGTTCACTACATCGCAAGTATAACTCAATCTAATTTTTCCTATGATTTTTATTGTTAGTTTACTAGTAGAAGAGCAATACTTGCGTATAATATATCTCTTTAGTTTAGATAGCCAGTGGCGCAAATTGGAGTATGCCAGTGATCTTCCATTTGGCGAGGGACTAAAGTTTCCAATAGCATAGAATCTCTGCAATGTACTATATTCCCGTTTTCTATGAGGCTAGATACACATTTGATTCTAATAATAATAAAGTGGATGCGGAGCATTGAGTTCTCCTGCTGTTCCAAAAATAATAGGTACTAATAAATAACTTGATTGGTACACAGGATTTCTTCTAATATGTGTATTGCGGTTACTCTACTGTGATTGCTTTAAGAATATAAAGCAAATATTAATTGTAGCAGAAGAAAAAAAAAAGGGGATATTATCGGAAATATCTGCACATATAATGAGCAATATTTGGCTCACCAAAAATGAAAAAATTTGAATTTTTACAAAAGTGCTAGAACTATGCTTCCATGTGTAACTCATATAGCACTTATATGGTGTGTAGATTATATGTATATACATATCTCCTTTGTTTGACATAACAATGAGAAGATTAACTTCAAAATGTAATTTAATATATATATCAATATTACTGGATTAAGTTTGATAGGTAGTTACTTCAATAAAAACGCTGGAGGTCCATTTGATACGTGCTCGTATATTAAAGTTTTCATACAATGTTTAAGATGCCAAAAACAAAATTTTGGTTAAATATATTATTTATTATTAATTTTAAGGTTATGGCTATACCTTTTGTAGTTATTATTTATGATTATCATTATTAAAAGCTTAATAACATAAATGTCATTTAAATGAATAATATTGTTTTTATGATTATTAAACAATGTTATTATCATTATTATATTATTATAGTTATTATTTTAAAATATTTCTATATTAATGTTTTTCCTATATATCTTTAAAATCGAAAGAAGTTTTCTGGGTATCTTAAAGACTCATGGTGGTTGTTCACACATTATGTTGCCTTATAAAACTGTATTAGCTCAAACCAAACGTTTACTACAGGAGTAAATGCTCCTTATGGAAATATCATGGAGCTGATTTTAGTGTGCTATGGAGCAGAGCACTATAATCATATTTCTGCACTTCGATTGCATATCAGAATATCTTTTGTTGAGAATTTCTTGATTCCTATGTGTAGTTGAAATTTATGCCTTAACGTTGTCATATTCCAAGCAAAGCGAAAATGCCTTCGTATACAGACTTATTAAGTTGAAATGAGTAAAATATATTTTTAAGCAATCTCGCAACAACTTTAAATCTTCATTAATACAAAAGATAAATCAGCTCTTTAAGTTATCAATGACCTGGAATAGTTCCTAAACACAGGTACATCTTAACTATAGGGCAGACAAGATTGATATCACAGGCACTCTACTTCGTGACATTCACTTCTCAGGAATTGACGTTCCACTTGCAGTTGTTAAACTGGTAAAAAAACAAAAATACTTGAGCATTCCCAAGCTCTAAACTGGGTCTACCTTATTATGACTTCTATCGAGATTGTGGCTCTACGAATAAAAAAAAACTGTGCTCTACCTCATGTGTAAGGAACCATCTTTAAGAAGAGGAGATCTAAGAATTTCGTGGCTCCTTTCTTACCAATCTAACAGAACTGTTATCCTGCAAAATTAGGAACTTGGCCAAGTTTATAGAATTGTCAGGTTGATTTATTTTTACCTAATAGGAGAGTCATGCCTTCCGTTTTGCTCGTACGCTGACCTCTAGTTGTCGCAATAACAAAGGTTAAACCTGTGGTGCTACAACAGCATATTATTTTTGCTTAAGTGCTTAAGTGGACCGTCACTATCTGGAATACTAATGATAATGATACTCAATTTGAAACTCTGAAAGTCTAACAATAATAGTAAAGTATTTCTTTAATTATTTATTTAATAATTTCGATTGGAATACTAGAAAACATAAAAAATATTGTATATATTTTTAACTTTTCAATTAATTGTTTATTACAAATTTAAGAAACAAAAATACTTAAAAATTAATTACTTTAAGTCGCAAAGTCTCAAATGGAACAAAATTAAGAGATTTTGTGCTTAATTGAGTTTAAGTGATCCAAGCCACGAGTTTGTCATATAATTGATCTCGATTTAAATAAACACATAAAGAAGATCAATGATGATAGTGAGGAATCAGATATGATGAATATTTTGTGATATTTGAAATAATTATATATGTCTGGTTAAACAATTAAACTTGACATGCAAAGAGCGCAGCCAAATCTGGAAAATATTTGTTGATGTTCATTGAGTTGTCATTTGAAGCATTTGAGAGCAACTTTTTATATGATATTCTTTTAAGTGTTATAATCGATTTTTAAAAAAATATTTTTTATTAGGTTTAATAACCTTACAGCTAAGTTATTTACGTATTGATTATGTTGCTTGAGAATTAATATATAGAATACATATGAAAGTAATAGACCGGTACTTGATACATCAACATTTAAAGTAAGTCCAAGAAGTTGTGTATATTCTCTACCAAAATTTTCGTTTGATTTCCCAACAAACTCAAGCAATTTAAACATATTGCAAATAGCGAAGGACATACTCCAAAGTATATTTTAATCAAAGTTCTCCGTGCATATCCTGCGTATGATGTTCAATCTTCCTATTGTAAGAAGAAAGACATATAAGTCTTTCAATTTAGTAGTTACCCAAACACTTCCAATTCATCATTGTCTACCTTCTTTTAACTAATTTGTTTAAATATCTTTAGCAACTTAAAGGTCTCAGTGCAATTACAAGTTTAGAATACTTACTATATAGAATACATATAAAAGTAATAGTTTCGCTATAACAATTACCCTCAATAACAGCTATCTTCTATTATTTATTCTACTTTTTCTTCTGTATTTTGTATTAATCAAATCAATCCTGTTTTTACAAATAATTTATCTACAATATCAAATGAGATTCCCTTACACCTTTTTAGTTGGTATATTAGTTAGTATAGTTTCTGGTAGTTTCTGTTTTATATAACTGATTTTTCTTGTTCTCAATCTCAAAAATGATATAATTTTTGCCTCCGGTAGAGTCTTTTGATTTAATTGAAAATCATCATTTTTACTCTGATTAATTCTTGACTAATTTATAGCATCTACTGTTAATTATTTATTCGAAAGTTCTAAAGAAAACTGATGTCGGTGCTAGTGAAGAAGAAAAAAAGAAAAAAATTGAATCCTCCTTGCTTAACTTAGAAAACACTTTTGATTCCTTATTCTTCATATTTGCGTGCGAAAATTCCACCATAATAAAGCCAGTTGATAATGGGAATATCACTGAATCAATTACAAAGTGGGGTTCCTAGCTTACGTTTGGATATGAACCAGCCTGAGTAGAGACACAACAGCTTTTACGATGTCTTTTTCTCCAGCACCGGTAAACAAGAGCTTAAACAAATTTTGCAATGCAAGCCTAACTCCATGGTGAGCTGTGTACTTCAATGATCCATTAAAACCAATATATCCACAGATATTTTTGATTTACTTTTATGTATGAAAGCAGAGTTTCATGAAGTGATGTATATAAAACATATCGCTGTTAATTTCGCTAATGAAGAAATATTATTTTAATTTCTGTTGACCTGACACAAAAAATGGACGTATGTTAACCTCTGACACTGGTTAGGAGAAGCAGAATTGAAACGGGAGGTTTCATTGAAGGTCCTTCTTCGATACCCGAAGTTTTATTAAAAGTTTGAAAGTACTACTTAACATGTTTTTAAATCGTTGACATTATAAACTCTCTTGTAAGAGATGCAATATTACCGAAAAAGCTTGAATAAGTACCTCACTGTCATTTAAAATTAAGAATTAATTTTTCAAGAAGTCCAACAAGAAAATAGGCTTTTAAGATGTCGAAAATTTCAGTCTATTATAATAAAGTAGAGTTTCGAAGTTAATGGAATTTACAAATCAGTAGATACACTAGATCTGGCTCTTGTGCCACTACCCATCTATTCCCCGTCAGTGTTATTTGCTTGCATTTTTAATTGTTGAAGCTTTGATGCCAAAGTAGTTATCAAATATGTGATCCGATTCATCACAACTGGTAATTTGTTGTTTCATTAAAGTTTTCAAGCTTTATATTCGCAATTAATTATATCACAGATACTAACTGCTGCTTTCTATATTTCCTTCAGTAGTGAAGTACTAATTTGTAATGTATAATGTTATAATGGTATAATGTATGATGATGATTTTGAATTATACGGTAACACCATGGGCGTATCGGCCTAAGTGAATCCCTTGGGATCACCGGTATAATCTAACCTGACCTACTGTCATATTCAAACAATATCACAATTGTTTATACGACATAAGTGTCTAAATATATTGATGTTTTAAAATCTAACTCACATAATTTATCATAATAAAACATCAGTCTATATAGATTTTTTTTTGAATATAATTTACCAATTTTGATTTTTTTTGTTATTTCTTATATGAAACTTATATCTTATATGTTTTTTCTTTTCTTTACAGTTTCCATTAACTATAAGTCCTTAAAGTATAAGCACAGATTTTTCCCAAGACGGGTCAGTATATACATATACATTCTACAAAATGTCAAGACCTAGAAACGAATCCAAGTTTCGCTTGTTCATGCAAGAGAACTCGCTTACATTGTTCACAGTCACCGGTGTGTTCATTGGAGGTTTAATTGGCTTTATCATTAAAAATAGCACAGGACCCTGGACAAAACGAGAAATTATGTATATATCGTTTCCAGGAGAACTTTTCTTGCGGTGAGTATATTTTTAAAAACTTATTAAATACAGATTTTTTTCTGTATTCTACATTTGTTTTGTTACTTCATATTTAATGAATAAAATGTAATATAAGATATATAATGAATATACATGTTTAATCATAATTAGTTATATGGTATAACTTATATGATAGTAATACATTTATCAATATCTCATATTTCTAAAGAAACCATGTACGTGATTAATTATATATTTTCTCTTTTGCAGTATGCTAAAATGTTTAATTGTACCTTTATTGGTTTCGTCCATCACAAGTGCGATAGGTGGTCTTGATCTGAGCATGTCAAGTAAAATTGCTTCGAGGTAAGTAGTTTATATTATAAGAAACACTATTCTTTTGGAATTGTGAATTAAAATTCGAAAGAACTAATATTAACAAAACAAGATATTAACAAGACACTAACAATAAAAACAACCACGTTGATACTACTGTATTATAGGGCGGGATCATTGTTTGTAGGACCGGGTTTAAGTTCATCACACGAATAAATCGTGATATATTTTTCAAAAATAAAGTCATTGTGCAATTTTTTCTTACACAAGCAATATTTTTATTTAAAACAGGCACTGCAGAATAAAAGAATAAAACTCTTTTTAATTATTGCTTTAAAATTTTCTAAAGTTCTTTCCCTAAAACTATTGGTTGTCAAATTTTTTTGAACAACCACCAGTTTTATGTCAAACTAAACAATATTTTATTTATTGGTATGCATGCTAGGTGAATTGATAAATACCCGGCTTAAGCAATAAAAATGTATTTTTTTGGAAAATTATGTTTTATGCTTCTATATAGTTCTCCTTTATGTCGATAGACTGAGTTCAGTAATCTTCCAACATTTAGATACGTTTTAAATAATATGAATTGTGAAGTCCTCCAAAATATATCTCTCAGTTTCCCATTCCACGTCATTATTTGATACAAATCCCTTTCCCCTGCGGGCCGAATCTGTAAAATACGGTGGGTGAGAAAGCAATTCGTGCGGTAATTTATTTAATTTTGCCATGATTTTCATTAAGGTGTGAGAGAGCACATTGTCCTGTAAAAACAAATTTTTTTTCTTCGACAAATGTGGTCGTTTTTTCTTTATTTCCTCATACAATCGATCCAATAATATGTAATAATAGTATTCACTTGAATCTCAAAATACGGAAGCCAAAACTTTTTCAGCGGATTGTTGTGTTTGTGGTCGTTTGAGAACACTATCCGCAGTCTCTAAGCATTCTCTCGAATTGTATTTTTCTTCAAGTGTGAACTAATGGATCCATGTTTTATTAATTCTCATGTTCGCAGTCAGCTAAATTGTGCATAAACATTTCCAAACAATGTTTTGAATGACGAAGTCGTTGTCATTTTTGGTCAATTTTTCATACCCAAATATTGTCATCTGTGCTATCTCATACAATTTAATTTTTGGATCAACCAACACAATATCGTGGACTTTTTCAATGTTATTTCAGTTGCTACCCCTTTTGGACGACCCGGACGCTCTTCATAAAAAACACACGTACGACCACGTTCACATTGAACTGATGGTATTCATATTATGAGGATTTACTACAAGAATAGTAACGATTATTTAAATGAAATATTTAGTAAAGAGATTCGTTTTTAGTTTGATGAATAATTAAACTAACAAAAATGTTGCATTTAGAGCAATGAAAATTCACAAGTAGCATCCTGTGAAAAACCAGTGCATCCGCAGAAAATCACCGTATATGTGTTATTTGGTCTGAGGTGAAATTGGTCGGCAGTTATTTAATAATAACGAAGGTCTGACATAAAAAATATATTTTTATTGTTATTATTTAACCATTTTTTCAAAGTATATATAATTTCAAGAAGAAGGCGCTATAACTACAAAACACACAACGCATTCTGTGTTCTCACATTTTAATCATATAAAGTGAACACCAAGCTAAGGGGCCATTTCTTTTACTGGGCTCTTGTTTGTGGAACTTATTAAATAATTGTATATGTGCGAAGAATCTTCAAGCTCTCTCTATGTTTTTAAAAGTAACACCCTTTAAATTAGAGCTATTCTATTACCGGCTATATGCAAGCAAGTTATCGAAAATTACGTTAGATGCGTGTATCACGAAGAGAATTTGAGTTATATTCTAATTATTCCATACCTAATCCAAATTCCAAGTAGTAAAAATTAAATAGCGTTGTAAATTGCAAAAATGTCTCATTTATAACTAATGTGTCGAAACCATAATATGAATAACCTCGTAGAACTCAAACACAATGTTTTGCGTACATCATATAACCTTCCGGATCGAACTCGCTATTAATAATTACCTTTGCATCAATTCAAAACTGTCAAAACTTTGATGTTTTATGACATTGTCGTACATTTTCTTTTTGTTTCATACTAAAAAAAACGTACCTGTCTTTACAGGGCACTGGACCATAGCACGGCATGAAGCTAGACTTGGTGTGCACTGTGGTATCTCCTATAACGCGTGTCTATCAGCTCTTGAAGAAAGGGCACCAGAACACCTACTGTGTCTATGTCTGGAACCAGGTTTTTCTAGGTTACTGCGGGCCCCGTTCTTCAACACATTTAGCTATATCTAGCATAGGCTAGAGTTTTGTCCTTATAAATGCATCTAGCTGTTTCTAGTTTGACCTTCTTTCTACCCATTATTAGGAGGATTTGTGGATTTAAAATGGCTTTCTTAGCCAATTGAGAGGGATTTGTTTCTCCTTCCGCCTCAACTAACTAAGTAACTAAAAAAATACTTTTTATCGTTTGTTACAATAGCTGATAAGCTTGATTCGATGTCATCACATCTTTATTCAAAATTCAATAGACGGTACTGTCTGTCTTGCAGTTTTCTTTTCGATGAGTCTCGTCGACAGCTAATAGCTGATTCAATGAATTATTTCAGTTTTCTCTATGTTTGGTTCGTTGCTAATGGTGTTTTGTGACGATACTCCTTCATCGTCTTAAAGGTCTTCTCGGGATAGGTCAAACCAACGTAAAACCTTTTTGTTTCCGTACACTTTTATTTAGTGTTCCGTGCATTTTACTGCCATTTTTACTCAATTTTAAGCATAATTTAGTAATTTTTTTTTTTAACCTTGTTATTTCAATCAACCGACACAAAGGGAATTATTTAAAATTTGAACAATATGTAGATAAAATATACATCATTTTGCTACCATCATCAACACAGAGATATCATATCACTAGGAAATTTTATGCGTATTTCTGTTTTATATATTTTGCAGTTATATTACACTTTTAAGGTGTATGTCACTTTTTTACATAAATATGCATTAAGATACATATTGAAACACACATTAATAGTTATTTTCACAAAATCCATTTCTTATCTTTATTTTAGATCAATTATTTATTATCTACTCACAACAATATCAGCTGTGATTTTGGGTATTTGCTTGGTCACCACAATTAAGCCTGGCCAAGGCGCCAAAATTGAGGCGACACACATTGAGTCTGTAGATAAAGCCTCCAAAGTATTAACTCCAGACACGCTAATGGATTTAGTGAGGTATGCAGTGTACACAACAGAATTAAGTTGAATTTTTAATTCACTATTTATTTTTCTTGCAGAAACATGTTCACAGACAATATTATACAGTCGACAATGTTTCAGGTACGTATGACCTATAAGCGATCCCAATTTGCACATATGGATTGAAAGCGATATTTGTGCTAATTTATAATTATCTAGATTGCATCTCATAATATTAATTTTCATTTTTGTTTTCACTTCAATCAACCAAAGTGCAACGAGCAAAATGCCGAGCAAGTCTGCCGGGACTTTGAACATGCAAATTTAATGACAATTTGATAAGTGCATCCGTTGAATCATCTTCCATGCCATAAACCCAACAATCCGCAAATATACATATGTGTGTACGAGTACCTTTAGCAGTTTAGTATGTTTGTAGCAGCTCGACATGAATTTGGGTAAATTATTCAATTTACTCTCGTAAATCCTGTATAATTTCAATATTTCATTATATTTCTGTTCTTTTTTTTTT
>NC_051848.1:99300242-99314818 GCF_002237135.1 Teleopsis dalmanni
TAAACTTCATACTCGTAATCACTTAATCGTGTAGTATTGCTATTACATTAAAATCAATGTAAATTTTTTACTAGTTTGACAGTCTATAATACTAGGTTCTTCGTAACCTATTTTATACGTGTTCGATTTTAGAGTTCTGGAACTGGTAAAATGACTAGTTTGTTAATAGACAATAATATTGCTTTGTTGTGGTTAGAGTTAATCGTAACTAAATTAATACTAGTATACTCATCATTTCATCACTGGTGAGTTTGAAATTGCATCTCCTACATTACTCTTCATCGGATAGATTGAATATTAAAGCAATAACACTTTCTTTCAGATTAAATATTTACAAACACAGTAGACAACTATTATATAGTAAATATCATGGTATCAGAAAAGCATACAATTTTTGATGTCGCAGAATCCAAAACAAGTTTCTTCTCAAATTAGCAATATCAGGACCTAAAAATGCAAATCTATACGGGATAACCACCATATTATAAAAATCAAAGTGAAACAATTGACAAATATACGTATATCTATTTTAAATTTATTTTTCAGAAAGTTTTTATCATGATCAAATGAAACTAATATTAATTAGTTAATTAACACAAATTAAGTAATGATCCCATAAAAGATCGCTTAAATAAATCCTGTAAAATCATCAGGTATCTGAAATTCATAAGTTATAATATAATTTTTCATCAAATCAGATATATTAATATTTTCTTACACATATCTTAAGTGATATGCTTAATTGATTTCAACAGATTTACTTTGATCCACTTGAGAGTTTTAATTAAAGTAATTCTTTTGGGGTTATTTCTAGGGAATACAAAAGAAATCATATGCATAATATGAAGATTTCGATATACCATATATGTACTACTCACTTTCATTATAGATTTGTACTATAAATTTTCACACATGTATATATACATGTATATAGGTATATGCTTTCATTGTAATTGCTTTTAAATATTGTATGTGCTTCCTTCCACCAGTCAATCATTCATTATATCCGTTGATAACCAAAAGAGAAACTCTCTTCAAAAAAGTCTACGATTTCATTGAATTAAAGATATATAATAAATAATAATTAATTGAATTTTCACCTACCTGGTCTTTTATTAAATAATTAATATTATACATTAATATAGTACTGTTAACCAAAGCAACTTGCATAAGATAAGGATATATAGTAAGATTTTTATAAATGAAATGTGTATTATAAAAATTTACGAAGTCGAAGGAATCATTATCTATAGTAGTGTATAATGAAACAACACGTATCCTTAACTTCACTCCATTTTAATATGTGGAAATTTTTATCCAGTGTAAAGAAATTTTATAGAGAAAGAATCTTAAATCGAAATGCTATTATAATTTAATGAAATCTTTGGAATTAATTTGTGTAAGATAATCTAATAATCTCACTCACCTCTTTCTTAACTTAGTTTATATGAAAGTTTATATATGGTTTAAAATTGAGATATAGTTTTCCTAACATATTCTTTTGCCACGGATGGATTGGATGGTGCCTCCTTGAAAAAAGTTTAAAAGAAGTGGATATAAGATTTTGATAAGGTTAGAAGCATAATAGTTCTAATAGTTTTCGTTTTAGTTAGTCTTTCTAATATTATAATAAATGATGAAACAACACGTATCCTTAACTTCACTCCATTTTAATAATATGTGGAAATTTTTATCCAGTGTAAAGAAATTTTATAGAGAAAGAATCTTAAATCGAAATGCTATTATAATTTAATGAAATCTTTGGAATTAATTTGTGTAAGATAATCTAATAATCTCACTCACCTCTTTCTTAACTTAGTTTATATGAAAGTTTATATATGGTTTAAAATTGAGGTATAGTTTTCCTATTCTTTTGGCACGGATGGATAGAATGGTGCCTCCTTGAAAAAAGTTTAAAAAGAAGTGGATATAGATTTTGATAATAAAAAATCTGATATATATAATTTTAAACCGTTGTACTCGTATTGAGTAGCGCAACTACCACAGCGAACTCTGAAAATAATTTCCTACTCAACCTTATTTTTTAAAATTTTTGTGATGAAAATGTGAGATGTGTTCAAATCAACAGAAATATAATATATAAACAAACTTAATTGTTAAGAATTATTTTGGATGCTACATTTTAATGTCCAAGTGTCCTAGTGTCCAATACGACCAAGAATGATACACAGAAATTTGAAGTTGAACGCTAGAATTTTTAGAAAACCAAAAATTTTTTATTTTTTAAGTTTACTAGTCAGTTTCTTTAAATTTAATGTCTAACTGTTGATTACTATATAATTATTCTTTTCGATCTAAATGATTTATTATTTATCCTTAAATAAACCTTCTTCTTGTTGTGATTAACATATTTTAAAACCTCAATCTGATTTTAGTTTTTCTTCAGATATCTAGAGAGTTCTTGACTTCATATTGTTCTACATTCCACATCAATGTCGTCAGTAGTTAATGTGCCCTTTTCACGCAATATATGTAAAGATTATAAAGCTTTATTTTAAACTTCATACTCGTAATCACTTAATCGTGTAGTATTGCTATTACATTAAAATCAATGTAAATTTTTTACTAGTTTGACAGTCTATAATACTAGGTTCTTCGTAACCTACTTTATACGTGTTCGATTTTAGAGTTCTGGAACTGGTAAATTGACTAGTTTGTTAATAGACAATAATATTGCTTTGTTGTGGTTAGAGTTAATCGTAACTGAATTAATACTAGTATACTCATTATTTCATCACTGGTGAGTTTGAAATTGCATCTCCTACATTATTCTTCATCGGATGGATTGAATTTTAAAGCCAAGAAATTTTTTTTCTAATCAAATATTTATAAAAACAGTAGACAACTATAATATAGTAAATATCATGGTATCAGAAAAGCATACAATTTTTGGTGTCGCAGAATCCAAAACAAGTGTCTTCTCAAATTAGCAATATCAGGACCTAAAAATGCAAATCTATACGGGATAACCACCATATTATAAAAATCAAAGTAAAACAATTGACAAATATACGTATATCTATTTTAAATTTATTTTTCAGAAAGTTTTTATCATGATCAAATGAAACTAATATTAATTAGTTAATTAACACAAATTAAGTAATGATCCCATAAAAGATCGCTTAAATAAATCCTGTAAAATCATCAGGTATCTGAAATTCATAAGTTATAATATAATTTTTCATCAAATCAGATATATTAATATTTTCTTACACATATCTTAAGTGATATGCTTAATTGATTTCAACAGATTTACTTTGATCCACTTGAGAGTTTTAATTAAAGTAATTCTTTTGGGGTTATTTCTAGGGAATACAAAAGAAATCATATGCATAATATGAAGATTTCGATATACCATATATGTACTACTCACTTTCATTATAGATTTGTACTATAAATTTTCACACATGTATATATACATGTATATAGGTATATGCTTTCATTGTAATTGCTTTTAAATATTGTATGTGCTTCCTTCCACCAGTCAATCATTCATTATATCCGTTGATAACCAAAAGAGAAACTCTCTTCAAAAAAAGTCTACGATTTCATTGAATTAAAGATATATAATAAATAATAATTAATTGAATTTTCACCTACCTGGTCTTTTATTAAATAATTAATATTATACATTAATATAGTACTGTTAACCAAAGCAACTTGCATAAGATAAGGATATATAGTAAGATTTTTATAAATGAAATGTGTATTATAAAAATTTACGAAGTCGAAGGAATCATTATCTATAGTAGTGTATAATGAAACAACACGTATCCTTAACTTCACTCCATTTTAATATGTGGAAATTTTTATCCAGTGTAAAGAAATTTTATAGAGAAAGAATCTTAAATCGAAATGCTATTATAATTTAATGAAATCTTTGGAATTAATTTGTGTAAGATAATCTAATAATCTCACTCACCTCTTTCTTAACTTAGTTTATATGAAAGTTTATATATGGTTTAAAATTGAGACATAGTTTTCCTAACATATTTTTTTGCCACGGATGGATTGGATGGTGCCTCCTTGAAAAAAGTTTAAAAAGAAGTGGATATAAGATTTTGATAAGGTTAAAAGCATAATAGTTCTAATAGTTTTCGTTTTAGTTAATCTTTCTAATATTATAATAAATGATGAAACAACACGTATCCTTAACTTCACTCCATTTTAATAATATGTGGAAATTTTTATCCAGTGTAAAGAAATTTTATAGAGAAAGAATCTTAAATCGAAATGCTATTATAATTTAATGAAATCTTTGGAATTAATTTGTGTAAGATAATCTAATAATCTCACTCACCTCTTTCTTAACTTAGTTTATATGAAAGTTTATGTATGGTTTAAAATTGAGGTATAGTTTTCCTATTCTTTTGGCACGGATGGATAGAATGGTGCCTCCTTGAAAAAAGTTTAAAAAGAAGTGGATATAGATTTTGATAATAAAAAATCTGATATATATATTTAAACCGTTGTACTCGTATTGAGTACGCAACTAACCACGCAACTCTGAAATAATTTCCTACTCACCTTATTTTTAAAATTTGTGATGATGTGAGATGTGTTCAAATCAACAGAAATATAATATATATAACAAACTTAATTGTTATAATTATTTGGATGCTACATTTTAATGTCCAAGTGTCCTAGTGTCCAATACGACCAAGATTGATACAACAAGAAATTTTGAAGTTAACGCTAGAATTTTTAGAAAAAACAAAAATTTTTATTTTTTAATTTTACTAGTCAGTTTCTTTAAATTTATGTCTACTTTGATTACTATATAATTATTCTTTTCGATCTAAATGATTTATTATTTATCCTTAATTAAACCTTCTTCTTGTTGTGATTAACATATTTTAAAACCTCAATCTGATTTGAGTTTTTCTTCAGATATCTAGAGAGTTCTTGACTTCATATTGTTCTACATTCCACATCAATGTCGTCAGTAGTTAATGTGCCCTTTTCACGCAATATATGTAAAGATTATAAAGCTTTATTTTAAACTTCATACTCGTAATCACTTAATCGTGTAGTATTGCTATTACATTAAAATCAATGTAAATTTTTTACTAGTTTGACAGTCTATAATACTAGGTTCTTCGTAACCTACTTTATACGTGTTCGATTTTAGAGTTCTGGAACTGGTAAATTGACTAGTTTGTTAATAGACAATAATATTGCTTTGTTGTGGTTAGAGTTAATCGTAACTGAATTAATACTAGTATACTCATTATTTCATCACTGGTGAGTTTGAAATTGCATCTCCTACATTATTCTTCATCGGATGGATTGAATTTTAAGGCCAAGAAATTTTTTTTCTAATCAAATATTTATAAAAACAGTAGACAACTATAATATAGTAAATATCATGGTATCAGAAAAGCATACAATTTTTGGTGTCGCAGAATCCAAAACAAGTGTCTTCTCAAATTAGCAATATCAGGACCTAAAAATGCAAATCTATACGGGATAACCACCATATTATAAAAATCAAAGTAAAACAATTGACAAATATACGTATATCTATTTTAAATTTATTTTTCAGAAAGTTTTTATCATGATCAAATGAAACTAATATTAATTAGTTAATTAACACAAATTAAGTAATGATCCCATAAAAGATCGCTTAAATAAATCCTGTAAAATCATCAGGTATCTGAAATTCATAAGTTATAATATAATTTTTCATCAAATCAGATATATTAATATTTTCTTACACATATCTTAAGTGATATGCTTAATTGATTTCAACAGATTTACTTTGATCCACTTGAGAGTTTTAATTAAAGTAATTCTTTTGGGGTTATTTCTAGGGAATACAAAAGAAATCATATGCATAATATGAAGATTTCGATATACCATATATGTACTACTCACTTTCATTATAGATTTGTACTATAAATTTTTTTATATGCTTTCATTGTAATTGCTTTTAAATATTGTATGTGCTTCCTTCCACCAGTCAATCATTCATTATATCCGTTGATAACCAAAAGAGAAACTCTCTTCAAAAAAAGTCTACGATTTCATTGAATTAAAGATATATAATAAATAATAATTAATTGAATTTTCACCTACCTGGTCTTTTATTAAATAATTAATATTATACATTAATATAGTACTGTTAACCAAAGCAACTTGCATAAGATAAGGATATATAGTAAGATTTTTATAAATGAAATGTGTATTATAAAAATTTACGAAGTCGAAGGAATCATTATCTATAGTAGTGTATAATGAAACAACACGTATCCTTAACTTCACTCCATTTTAATATGTGGAAATTTTTATCCAGTGTAAAGAAATTTTATAGAGAAAGAATCTTAAATCGAAATGCTATTATAATTTAATGAAATCTTTGGAATTAATTTGTGTAAGATAATCTAATAATCTCACTCACCTCTTTCTTAACTTAGTTTATATGAAAGTTTATATATGGTTTAAAATTGAGACATAGTTTTCCTAACATATTTTTTTGCCACGGATGGATTGGATGGTGCCTCCTTGAAAAAAGTTTAAAAAGAAGTGGATATAAGATTTTGATAAGGTTAAAAGCATAATAGTTCTAATAGTTTTCGTTTTAGTTAATCTTTCTAATATTATAATAAATGATGAAACAACACGTATCCTTAACTTCACTCCATTTTAATAATATGTGGAAATTTTTATCCAGTGTAAAGAAATTTTATAGAGAAAGAATCTTAAATCGAAATGCTATTATAATTTAATGAAATCTTTGGAATTAATTTGTGTAAGATAATCTAATAATCTCACTCACCTCTTTCTTAACTTAGTTTATATGAAAGTTTATATATGGTTTAAAATTGAGGTATAGTTTTCCTATTCTTTTGGCACGGATGGATAGAATGGTGCCTCCTTGAAAAAAGTTTAAAAAGAAGTGGATATAGATTTTGATAATAAAAAATCTGATATATATATTTAAACCGTTGTACTCGTATTGAGTACGCAACTAACCACGCAACTCTGAAATAATTTCCTACTCACCTTATTTTTAAAATTTGTGATGATGTGAGATGTGTTCAAATCAACAGAAATATAATATATATAACAAACTTAATTGTTATAATTATTTGGATGCTACATTTTAATGTCCAAGTGTCCTAGTGTCCAATACGACCAAGATTGATACAACAAGAAATTTTGAAGTTAACGCTAGAATTTTTAGAAAAAACAAAAATTTTTATTTTTTAATTTTACTAGTCAGTTTCTTTAAATTTATGTCTACTTTGATTACTATATAATTATTCTTTTCGATCTAAATGATTTATTATTTATCCTTAAATAAACCTTCTTCTTGTTGTGATTAACATATTTTAAAACCTCAATCTGATTTTAGTTTTTCTTCAGATATCTAGAGAGTTCTTGACTTCATATTGTTCTACATTCCACATCAATGTCGTCAGTAGTTAATGTGCCCTTTTCACGCAATATATGTAAAGATTATAAAGCTTTATTTTAAACTTCATACTCGTAATCACTTAATCGTGTAGTATTGCTATTACATTAAAATCAATGTAAATTTTTTACTAGTTTGACAGTCTATAATACTAGGTTCTTCGTAACCTACTTTATACGTGTTCGATTTTAGAGTTCTGGAACTGGTAAATTGACTAGTTTGTTAATAGACAATAATATTGCTTTGTTGTGGTTAGAGTTAATCGTAACTGAATTAATACTAGTATACTCATTATTTCATCACTGGTGAGTTTGAAATTGCATCTCCTACATTATTCTTCATCGGATGGATTGAATTTTAAGGCCAAGAAATTTTTTTTCTAATCAAATATTTATAAAAACAGTAGACAACTATAATATAGTAAATATCATGGTATCAGAAAAGCATACAATTTTTGGTGTCGCAGAATCCAAAACAAGTGTCTTCTCAAATTAGCAATATCAGGACCTAAAAATGCAAATCTATACGGGATAACCACCATATTATAAAAATCAAAGTAAAACAATTGACAAATATACGTATATCTATTTTAAATTTATTTTTCAGAAAGTTTTTATCATGATCAAATGAAACTAATATTAATTAGTTAATTAACACAAATTAAGTAATGATCCCATAAAAGATCGCTTAAATAAATCCTGTAAAATCATCAGGTATCTGAAATTCATAAGTTATAATATAATTTTTCATCAAATCAGATATATTAATATTTTCTTACACATATCTTAAGTGATATGCTTAATTGATTTCAACAGATTTACTTTGATCCACTTGAGAGTTTTAATTAAAGTAATTCTTTTGGGGTTATTTCTAGGGAATACAAAAGAAATCATATGCATAATATGAAGATTTCGATATACCATATATGTACTACTCACTTTCATTATAGATTTGTACTATAAATTTTCACACATGTATATATACATGTATATAGGTATATGCTTTCATTGTAATTGCTTTTAAATATTGTATGTGCTTCCTTCCACCAGTCAATCATTCATTATATCCGTTGATAACCAAAAGAGAAACTCTCTTCAAAAAAAGTCTACGATTTCATTGAATTAAAGATATATAATAAATAATAATTAATTGAATTTTCACCTACCTGGTCTTTTATTAAATAATTAATATTATACATTAATATAGTACTGTTAACCAAAGCAACTTGCATAAGATAAGGATATATAGTAAGATTTTTATAAATGAAATGTGTATTATAAAAATTTACGAAGTCGAAGGAATCATTATCTATAGTAGTGTATAATGAAACAACACGTATCCTTAACTTCACTCCATTTTAATATGTGGAAATTTTTATCCAGTGTAAAGAAATTTTATAGAGAAAGAATCTTAAATCGAAATGCTATTATAATTTAATGAAATCTTTGGAATTAATTTGTGTAAGATAATCTAATAATCTCACTCACCTCTTTCTTAACTTAGTTTATATGAAAGTTTATATATGGTTTAAAATTGAGGTATAGTTTTCCTATTCTTTTGGCACGGATGGATAGAATGGTGCCTCCTTGAAAAAAGTTTAAAAAGAAGTGGATATAGATTTTGATAATAAAAAATCTGATATATATATTTAAACCGTTGTACTCGTATTGAGTACGCAACTAACCACGCAACTCTGAAATAATTTCCTACTCACCTTATTTTTAAAATTTGTGATGATGTGAGATGTGTTCAAATCAACAGAAATATAATATATATAACAAACTTAATTGTTATAATTATTTGGATGCTACATTTTAATGTCCAAGTGTCCTAGTGTCCAATACGACCAAGATTGATACAACAAGAAATTTTGAAGTTAACGCTAGAATTTTTAGAAAAAACAAAAATTTTTATTTTTTAATTTTACTAGTCAGTTTCTTTAAATTTATGTCTACTTTGATTACTATATAATTATTCTTTTCGATCTAAATGATTTATTATTTATCCTTAAATAAACCTTCTTCTTGTTGTGATTAACATATTTTAAAACCTCAATCTGATTTTAGTTTTTCTTCAGATATCTAGAGAGTTCTTGACTTCATATTGTTCTACATTCCACATCAATGTCGTCAGTAGTTAATGTGCCCTTTTCACGCAATATATGTAAAGATTATAAAGCTTTATTTTAAACTTCATACTCGTAATCACTTAATCGTGTAGTATTGCTATTACATTAAAATCAATGTAAATTTTTTACTAGTTTGACAGTCTATAATACTAGGTTCTTCGTAACCTACTTTATACGTGTTCGATTTTAGAGTTCTGGAACTGGTAAATTGACTAGTTTGTTAATAGACAATAATATTGCTTTGTTGTGGTTAGAGTTAATCGTAACTGAATTAATACTAGTATACTCATTATTTCATCACTGGTGAGTTTGAAATTGCATCTCCTACATTATTCTTCATCGGATGGATTGAATTTTAAGGCCAAGAAATTTTTTTTCTAATCAAATATTTATAAAAACAGTAGACAACTATAATATAGTAAATATCATGGTATCAGAAAAGCATACAATTTTTGGTGTCGCAGAATCCAAAACAAGTGTCTTCTCAAATTAGCAATATCAGGACCTAAAAATGCAAATCTATACGGGATAACCACCATATTATAAAAATCAAAGTAAAACAATTGACAAATATACGTATATCTATTTTAAATTTATTTTTCAGAAAGTTTTTATCATGATCAAATGAAACTAATATTAATTAGTTAATTAACACAAATTAAGTAATGATCCCATAAAAGATCGCTTAAATAAATCCTGTAAAATCATCAGGTATCTGAAATTCATAAGTTATAATATAATTTTTCATCAAATCAGATATATTAATATTTTCTTACACATATCTTAAGTGATATGCTTAATTGATTTCAACAGATTTACTTTGATCCACTTGAGAGTTTTAATTAAAGTAATTCTTTTGGGGTTATTTCTAGGGAATACAAAAGAAATCATATGCATAATATGAAGATTTCGATATACCATATATGTACTACTCACTTTCATTATAGATTTGTACTATAAATTTTCACACATGTATATATACATGTATATAGGTATATGCTTTCATTGTAATTGCTTTTAAATATTGTATGTGCTTCCTTCCACCAGTCAATCATTCATTATATCCGTTGATAACCAAAAGAGAAACTCTCTTCAAAAAAAGTCTACGATTTCATTGAATTAAAGATATATAATAAATAATAATTAATTGAATTTTCACCTACCTGGTCTTTTATTAAATAATTAATATTATACATTAATATAGTACTGTTAACCAAAGCAACTTGCATAAGATAAGGATATATAGTAAGATTTTTATAAATGAAATGTGTATTATAAAAATTTACGAAGTCGAAGGAATCATTATCTATAGTAGTGTATAATGAAACAACACGTATCCTTAACTTCACTCCATTTTAATATGTGGAAATTTTTATCCAGTGTAAAGAAATTTTATAGAGAAAGAATCTTAAATCGAAATGCTATTATAATTTAATGAAATCTTTGGAATTAATTTGTGTAAGATAATCTAATAATCTCACTCACCTCTTTCTTAACTTAGTTTATATGAAAGTTTATATATGGTTTAAAATTGAGGTATAGTTTTCCTATTCTTTTGGCACGGATGGATAGAATGGTGCCTCCTTGAAAAAAGTTTAAAAAGAAGTGGATATAGATTTTGATAATAAAAAATCTGATATATATATTTAAACCGTTGTACTCGTATTGAGTACGCAACTAACCACGCAACTCTGAAATAATTTCCTACTCACCTTATTTTTAAAATTTGTGATGATGTGAGATGTGTTCAAATCAACAGAAATATAATATATATAACAAACTTAATTGTTATAATTATTTGGATGCTACATTTTAATGTCCAAGTGTCCTAGTGTCCAATACGACCAAGATTGATACAACAAGAAATTTTGAAGTTAACGCTAGAATTTTTAGAAAAAACAAAAATTTTTATTTTTTAATTTTACTAGTCAGTTTCTTTAAATTTATGTCTACTTTGATTACTATATAATTATTCTTTTCGATCTAAATGATTTATTATTTATCCTTAAATAAACCTTCTTCTTGTTGTGATTAACATATTTTAAAACCTCAATCTGATTTTAGTTTTTCTTCAGATATCTAGAGAGTTCTTGACTTCATATTGTTCTACATTCCACATCAATGTCGTCAGTAGTTAATGTGCCCTTTTCACGCAATATATGTAAAGATTATAAAGCTTTATTTTAAACTTCATACTCGTAATCACTTAATCGTGTAGTATTGCTATTACATTAAAATCAATGTAAATTTTTTACTAGTTTGACAGTCTATAATACTAGGTTCTTCGTAACCTACTTTATACGTGTTCGATTTTAGAGTTCTGGAACTGGTAAATTGACTAGTTTGTTAATAGACAATAATATTGCTTTGTTGTGGTTAGAGTTAATCGTAACTGAATTAATACTAGTATACTCATTATTTCATCACTGGTGAGTTTGAAATTGCATCTCCTACATTATTCTTCATCGGATGGATTGAATTTTAAAGCCAAGAAATTTTTTTTCTAATCAAATATTTATAAAAACAGTAGACAACTATAATATAGTAAATATCATGGTATCAGAAAAGCATACAATTTTTGGTGTCGCAGAATCCAAAACAAGTGTCTTCTCAAATTAGCAATATCAGGACCTAAAAATGCAAATCTATACGGGATAACCACCATATTATAAAAATCAAAGTAAAACAATTGACAAATATACGTATATCTATTTTAAATTTATTTTTCAGAAAGTTTTTATCATGATCAAATGAAACTAATATTAATTAGTTAATTAACACAAATTAAGTAATGATCCCATAAAAGATCGCTTAAATAAATCCTGTAAAATCATCAGGTATCTGAAATTCATAAGTTATAATATAATTTTTCATCAAATCAGATATATTAATATTTTCTTACACATATCTTAAGTGATATGCTTAATTGATTTCAACAGATTTACTTTGATCCACTTGAGAGTTTTAATTAAAGTAATTCTTTTGGGGTTATTTCTAGGGAATACAAAAGAAATCATATGCATAATATGAAGATTTCGATATACCATATATGTACTACTCACTTTCATTATAGATTTGTACTATAAATTTTCACACATGTATATATACATGTATATAGGTATATGCTTTCATTGTAATTGCTTTTAAATATTGTATGTGCTTCCTTCCACCAGTCAATCATTCATTATATCCGTTGATAACCAAAAGAGAAACTCTCTTCAAAAAAAGTCTACGATTTCATTGAATTAAAGATATATAATAAATAATAATTAATTGAATTTTCACCTACCTGGTCTTTTATTAAATAATTAATATTATACATTAATATAGTACTGTTAACCAAAGCAACTTGCATAAGATAAGGATATATAGTAAGATTTTTATAAATGAAATGTGTATTATAAAAATTTACGAAGTCGAAGGAATCATTATCTATAGTAGTGTATAATGAAACAACACGTATCCTTAACTTCACTCCATTTTAATATGTGGAAATTTTTATCCAGTGTAAAGAAATTTTATAGAGAAAGAATCTTAAATCGAAATGCTATTATAATTTAATGAAATCTTTGGAATTAATTTGTGTAAGATAATCTAATAATCTCACTCACCTCTTTCTTAACTTAGTTTATATGAAAGTTTATATATGGTTTAAAATTGAGGTATAGTTTTCCTATTCTTTTGGCACGGATGGATAGAATGGTGCCTCCTTGAAAAAAGTTTAAAAAGAAGTGGATATAGATTTTGATAAGGTTAAAAGCATAATAGTTCTAATAATTTTCGTTTTAGTTAGTCTTTCTAATATTATAATAAATGATTGAAACAACACGTATCCTTAACTTCACTCCATTTTAATATGTGGAAATTTTTATCCAGTGTAAAGAAATTTTATAGAGAAAGAATCTTAAATCGAAATGCTATTATAATTTAATGAAATCTTTGGAATTAATTTGTGTAAGATAATCTAATAATCTCACTCACCTCTTTCTTAACTTAGTTTATATGAAAGTTTATATATGGTTTAAAATTGAGGTATAGTTTTCCTATTCTTTTGGCACGGATGGATAGAATGGTGCCTCCTTGAAAAAAGTTTAAAAAGAAGTGGATATAGATTTTGATAATAAAAAATCTGATATATATATTTAAACCGTTGTACTCGTATTGAGTACGCAACTAACCACGCAACTCTGAAATAATTTCCTACTCACCTTATTTTTAAAATTTGTGATGATGTGAGATGTGTTCAAATCAACAGAAATATAATATATATAACAAACTTAATTGTTATAATTATTTGGATGCTACATTTTAATGTCCAAGTGTCCTAGTGTCCAATACGACCAAGATTGATACAACAAGAAATTTTGAAGTTAACGCTAGAATTTTTAGAAAAAACAAAAATTTTTATTTTTTAATTTTACTAGTCAGTTTCTTTAAATTTATGTCTACTTTGATTACTATATAATTATTCTTTTCGATCTAAATGATTTATTATTTATCCTTAAATAAACCTTCTTCTTGTTGTGATTAACATATTTTAAAACCTCAATCTGATTTTAGTTTTTCTTCAGATATCTAGAGAGTTCTTGACTTCATATTGTTCTACATTCCACATCAATGTCGTCGGTAGTTAATGTGCCCTTTTCACGCAATATATGTAAAGATTATAAAGATTAATTTTAAACTTCGTACTCGTAATCACTTAATCGTGTAGTATTGCTATTACATTAAAATCATTGTAAATTTTTTACTAGTTTGACAGTCTATAATACTAGGTTCTTCGTAACCTACTTTATACGTGTTCGATTTTAGAGTTCTGGAACTGGTAAATTGACTAGTTTGTTAATAGACAATAATATTGCTTTGTTGTGGTTAGAGTTAATCGTAACTGAATTAATACTAGTATACTCATTATTTCATCACTGGTGAGTTTGAAATTGCATCTCCTACATTATTCTTCATCGGATGGATTGAATTTTAAAGCCAAGAAATTTTTTTTCTAATCAAATA
>NC_051848.1:99314918-99319096 GCF_002237135.1 Teleopsis dalmanni
CAACTGGTCGAGCTCCAATTCAAGTTAATAAAATAACAGTAGTTAATATAATTCAAAATAAAATTTTGATTAATAGAATAGAATTGTAATCCTTGAATTTTTTTTATATTATAAAAAAGTATAATTACTATTAAGACGATTACAAATATCATTCTGGTTGAATGTGAATAGGAGTAACTAAAGGGTTAGCTGGAATGAAATTATCTGGATATCCTAATAATAACGGATTCATTAAAGTTAGTAAAACTAAAAAAATAATTAGGATAATAAGTCCAGTGATATCTTTAAAAGTGAAATAAGGATGGAATGGAATTTTATCAATATTTGAATTTAATCCTATATAATTATTTGATCCTGTTTGATAAAGAAATAAAAGATGAATTATTGTTATTGCTAAAGCAATTATAGGTAATATAAAATGGAAAGTAAAAAGTCGGGTTATTGTAGCATTATCAACTGCAAATCCTCCTCATACTCATTGAACTAAATCAATCCCTAAGTAAGAGATGGCAGATAAAAGATTAGTAATTACTGTAGCTCCTCGAAAAGATATTTGTCCTCTTGGTAAAACATATCCTAAGAAGGCACTTCTTATTACTAAAAATAAAATAATTATAAATATAATAGTATAATTATTTTATTATAATAGTATAATAAATAATAGTATAAAATTATTAAAAAGAATTATTGTAAATAAAGAAATAATACTTAATGTGGATCCGTTTTTACCTGTAGGTCCTAATAATATTTTAAATTCGTTATGGAGAGTTAATAAAATATTATTTCATAAAATATTATAACGAGAACGAATTAATTAATAAATTATTGGAATTATAATAATTCCTAAAAAAGGTCTAATTCAATTAATGGAAATGTTAAAAATGCTTGAAGAAGGGTCAGAAGCAGAAAATAGATTTGTTATCATTTTCAATTAAATATATGTGTTGTTATCTTGTAACTTAAAGATTTAGAAGAAGTAGGTAATAAATAAGAATAATTTATTCTATTAAAAATAATAAAAATTGAAAAAATAAAAAAAAATGAACTTAATCAGTTGATGGGAACTTAATGGGAATTAAAAAATATTAATTTATTAATTATTTTAGTTTGACATACTAAAAGCTGGAACAGTTCTAGAGTGAATTACATCTGCAGCAGTTACTAAAATTCGAATTTGAGAATTTATAGGTAAAATAACTCGGTTATCGACTTCTAATAATCGAAAATTATTAATATTTAATTCATTTGTTGGAATTATATAGGAACCAAATTGTGCAGAGTATTTTTCCAACTGTACCAAAAAAACACTTCACCGAAAAAGGTAGGTGTGATTATATGCTGCAGTTATATAGGTAGTTCGACTAGTAACAAACTTATTAACTTTTTAATTCATCTATATAAGAAAAAGTTTATTAAACGGTTTATTTATGTTAAAATTTATAATTTAAAAACAGAAATGATGCGGAACTAATTTAAAATGTTAATATTTTATGTATACATTTATTTTAGAAATAAAAAGTAAAAATTTTTGTATCGTTTTCCTTCGAAAATTGATTTTATGGTCCTCTTGGTAAAACATATCCTAAGAAGGCACTTCTTATTACTAAAAATAAAATAATTACTCCAACTGATCAGGTTT
The DNA here is from genome assembly GCF_002237135.1 of Teleopsis dalmanni. NCBI lineage: Eukaryota > Metazoa > Arthropoda > Insecta > Diptera > Diopsidae > Teleopsis > Teleopsis dalmanni. The sequence continues at coordinate 99,316,558 of NC_051848.1, forward strand.
GAGTATAATTAAAAGAATTATAATAAATTTCTCGTCCAATATGAAAATAAATACAAATAAAAAAAAATGAGGTTACATTAGCATGAAGAGTTCGTAATAATCATCCATAATTTACATCTCCACAAATATGACTAATTCTATTAAATGCTATATTAATATCAGCTGAGTAATGTATGGCTGAAAATAATCCAGGTAAAATTCGAATTATTAAACATAATCCCAATAGAGATCCAAAATTTCATCACGAAGATATATTAATTGGAGTTTGTAAGTCTACTATAGAATTATTTATAATTTTGAAAAGAGGATGATTAATTTGTATAGTTTTATTCATTTATTTTATAAGTCGAATTGGACCAAAAATATATTTGTAATTTTTACAATTGCGATTAGAGTAATTAATAAATAATTTATTAAAAAAATTGTTATGAAATTAGTTGGATAATTATAAGGTTTAGTTAAAATATAAGAATTTCCTTGAATTAAATTTTTTAAATTAGTTCAAATTTTTAAATTTATAAATATATCTATACTAAATAAATATATCTATAATTATATATAAAAATTTCCATAAAAATAAAATTCTGATAATTAATGAGATTGTTCATATTAATCTTTTAATTGAAAATGAAAATATTTCATTTGAAGCGATCGCAGTAATATAAATAAATAAAACTAATATTCCTCCTAAAAAAAATTAAAAATAAGATATAAGCAAATCAAAATGTTTTTGAAATTAATCCTGAGAAAATTTAAATTAAAATTGTTTGAATTAATAATATAAATCCTACTGGTATTGGATGATTTAGAAATAGAAATATAGTACTTGAAATTAGTATAAAGATTAAAATGAATATATGTAAAATTTCAAGAAATAGTTTAATTAAAATATAAATTTTGGGAATTTATGATAAAGAATTATTTCTTCTTTCTTGAGAGTTTTAAAAGATTATTCTTACGTTTGATTTACAAGACCAATGTTTTATTGAACTATTAAAACTTAAATAATAATTTTTTTTTTTTTGATTATTTAGAATTTTATAATGTTAAAATTTATTGTGTTTTGTTTTGTTTTAGTTTTAATTCCTGTTTGTTTTTTTAATAATATATTTTGAATGGTTCAGATAGATGGTTATATTATTTTTAATTAGATTCATATTAATTTTATTCAATATTTATTGTAATTATTTTATCAATATTTCTTATTTTTTAGATTGTGATATAATTTCTTATGGATTAATTTTATTAAGATTTTGAATTTGTGCATTAATGTTAATAGCAAGAGAAAAAATTAATAAATTTAAAAATTGCAATTATTTATTTATAATTAATTAATTAATTTTTATATTAATTTTTTTAAATTTTAACTATTTCTAAAATAAATATTTTTGCTTTTTAACTTTATTATTAATTTTAAGATGAAGATATCAACCTTTACGGTTCCAACCTGGGATTTGTTTATTATTTTATAATTTATTTGTTTTTTTTTTACCTATATTATTAAGAATTTTTATATGTCTAATTATGAATTATCATATTTTTGTATAATATTAGCATTTTTAGTTAAAATATCTATATTTTTAGTTCATTTATGATTACCCAAATCTCAAGTTGAAGCTCCAATTTCTGGTTCAATAATTTTAGCTGGAATTATGTTAAAATTAGGGAGGAAATGGGCTTTTACGAGTATTTTCTTTATTTCATTTGTTTGTTTAAGATTTAATTATTTTTTATTAGAATTTCTTTAGTTCGAGGAATTTTAGTTACATTAAATTGTTTACGTCAAGATGATTTAAAATCATTAACTGCCTTTTCTTCTGTTGCTCATATAGGAACTGTTTTAGCAGAAATTATAAATTTAAGAAATTGAGACATTTGTGGAGGATATATATTAATTATTGGTCATGGTTTATGTTCTTCGGGTTTATTTTATTTAACTAATATTAGATACGAGTGATTGGGTAGACGAAGATTATTAAAATTGGGGTAAATTTTATATCTTCTTTAACTTTATGATGATATTTATTAAAGTCTGGAAATATAGCTTTTTAAATTTATTAGGATAAATTTCTTTAATAAATAGAATTGTAAGTTGATCTTGGTATTCAATAATTAGTTTACGTTTTGTATCTTTTTTTAGAGCTGCATGTACTTTGTATTTATATTCTTATAGACAACACGGAAAAATTTATTCTATAACATATTACTTATTTTTTCTTTTAGAATAAATAATATACGGGAATTTTTATTATTATGGTTACATTGGGTTCTCTTAAATTTATTAATTATTAAAAGTGAAATAATTTTTTTTAATTATATTCAAATAGTTAATTCAAATAGTTGATTTGAGTTGAGCGGTGTTAAAGATATAAAATTTTATTTTAAATTGTGAAAAATTTATTTTTATTTAAAATAAGATTTTGATTATTAATTAATTTAAGAATTATTTCTTTTTTTAGGGTTGTTATTTGTTATTATTAAATAAGTTATTGAATTTTTTTTATTAAACTTCAACATTTTAGATATAATTATATTAATT
>NC_051848.1:99319196-99323895 GCF_002237135.1 Teleopsis dalmanni
AAAAATGCAATGAAAAAAATAAAACACTTATGCTTTAAATTCTTATTATGTACTATATATTGTATTTAAATTGCCTACGTCCAAATGTACCAATAGTAACGCAAGCTAGTGTAGACATTCTGTCCCGACATCAAAGTTACTATATATTCAACGTCAATGATTATCATATAACTTTATATTACAAACTAAGCAATACTGAAAAGCTGGAGATTACTAAAAATTTCTTAACTAAATCTATTGAATACATGAAAACTGGTTATTACAACCCCAGATATTACCGACGGAGGAATCAGCTCACACCAGAAGACCCAAACGCTATTCCCAACAGACTTGCTAAATATTATGTTCTAATGTGAAAATTGTTAAATTTCACATTAACTTACTCATTAAAAAAATTGTATTTGTTAAATATTGAATTGATCTTACGTACTATCCTTATATACTAAAATTCTTCTAATTATTTATTGCCATTTCCTGTTAGACAGATGTCATTATAAATAAATAAATGCTGGTTCCTACATTTTTGAGAATATTTTGACTACAACTTTACGGATGTTCATTTTCAAAGCGTCGACAGTTGACTATCCATCTCCTGACTACTCTCAGTCCGCATAAACACGATGTTGTTCGTTATATTACAAAAGAAGTTCAGTGGTGACAAATGTGATGATGTTGATGACTAGTTTACAAAATCACATATCTTCCACATCTATATCTTCAGTTTTAGGCCGAAAAAACGATAGTGATCATATTGATGTATCGCTCAAAATCAACGGTTTGTGTCAATTTATGTTATTGATAGTTTCGTCGTTTTCAAAAAAATACATCACTGTGGATACAAGGGTCATTCGATTATTACTTTTGAATTTTTTTTTCCTCACTGTCTCTAATTTCTAATTTCGAGAGAAAAATTCTGCGTAAGATCTTTGGTCCTCTACGAGTTAGCGACAACTACTGCATTAGAATGAACCACGAGCTCTACGAGCTTTATCACGACATTGAAATAATTCAGCGCATTAACATTCAGCGGCTTCGCTGGCTTGGTCATGTCGTGAGAATGGATGAAGATGCTCCGGCGAAAAAAATGTTTGAAGCAGTAGTTGACGGAAGAAGTCGTAGAAGTAGACCGTGTCTCCGGTGGAGTGATCAAGTTGAGAGAGCACTGACTGGACTTGATATACGAGACTGGAGAAGGCGCGCACGCAGCAGAGGCACCTGGGGAGATATGCTGCGTCAGGCCAAAACTCGGTAACGGGTTGTTATGGCCAAATAAATAAGTAAGTAAATAAGTCTCTAATTTTATCACTGTCCCTAACCGAATTAGAAGCCTCAGTTTTACAATTTTAACACGTTCAATGGTTGTTAAACGATTCAATTATCATTTGTAGATCGTGCAATTTATAGATTCATATTATCAAATGGAAAGCCTTGATTTTAATACATGATATCTTGCAAGACAGTTCACTTTGACGTATGCCACTGAAACGATGCTGCCAAATAAGGACTGCAAAATGGATGATCCTTGCTATTTAATTAAAAAACTTAAATAATCCATAGTACTTGAAATTGGAATACTCTAAAATAATGTTGTAAGAGGCTAAGAAGAAAAAAGGAGATTAAAAGTTATTAAAATTTCTATAGCCACTCATTCTATAAAGCCCAGCACAGCACAGCAGGATTATTAACAGTGGTTTTGAGTTCGGTGGCACAGGAGAAGAAGCTATTCACCCACCCAAGTGTCATCCTAGCATATTATTTGCTGAAAGTTGATTAGATTCTTTTGAAAAACACGCGTTTGGTGTACAGAGCGTTGTTGCAAATTGTTTAATTAATTTAATAATAGAAATCCTTGTACCGAAAATACAAACATAAAAGAGTTCTTAACTAATTGAATTTAGTTGTGGAGCTTAACAAGTAAATTAATTATAATTAAAATGCGCCAAAATGTGTACAAAAAGACCGGACCGGAGATAGGCGCCAACAAACGTAAACGGACGGACTGTGCTGGGTTTAGTTGCACTGAGATGCAAGAACAAAAGCATAAAGATATCAAATTCTAGAAGAGTTAGTCCGCAGGACATGAGCAACATATACTCACACGCTTTCGCTATAATTAAATTAAGTAGCGTTTATTGAAGTAAAGAACATAACCGGTTTGGTGGCATATCATAAAAAAATTAATAAAAACTACATTCAAAAAATAGTAATATAAATACATATACGGCTTCTTTACATTACGTACGTATACGTATATGTATGTGCATGTGCATGTATATGTATTTATATTACTATTTTTTGAATGTAGTTTTTTATTAATTTTTTTATGTAGATGCCACCAACCGGTTTATGTTCTTTTAGCTTCAAAAACGCTACTTAAATTTAATTATAAGCGAAAGCGTGTGAGTATATGTTGCTCATGTCCTGCAGGACTAACTCTTCTAGGAATTTTGATATCTTTATGCTTTTGTTGCTTGCATCTCAGTGCAACTAAACCCAGCACAGTCCGCGTTTCACGCTTTTGTTAGCTGCACATATCTCCGGTCCGGTCTTTTTGTACACATTTTGGCGCATTTTAATTATAATTAATTTACTTGTTAAGCTCCACAACTAAATTCAATTAGTTAAGAACTCTTTTATGTTTGTATTTTCGGTACAAGGATTTCTATTATTAAATTAATTAAACAATTTGCAACAACGCTCTGTACACCAAACGCGTGTTTTTCAAAAGAATCTAATCAACTTTCAGCAAATAATATGCTAGGATGACACTTGGGTGGGTGAATAGCTTCTTCTCCTGTGCCACCGAACTCAAAACCACTGTTAATAATCCTGCTGTGCTGTGCTGGGCTTTATAGAATGAGTGGCTATAGAAATTTTAATAACTTTTAATCTCCTTTTTTCTTCTTAGCCTCTTACAACATTATTTTAGAGTATTCCAATTTCAAGTACTATGGATTATTTAAGTTTTTTAATTAAATAGCAAGGATCATCCATTTTGCAGTCCTTATTTGGCAGCATCGTTTCAGTGGCATACGTCAAAGTGAACTGTCTTGCAAGATATCATGTATTAAAATCAAGGCTTTCCATTTGATAATATGAATCTATAAATTGCACGATCTACAAATGATAATTGAATCGTTTAACAACCATTGAACGTGTTAAAATTGTAAAACTGAGGCTTCTAATTCGGTTAGGGACAGTGATAAAATTAGAGACTTATTTACTTACTTATTTATTTGGCCATAACAACCCGTTACCGAGTTTTGGCCTGACGCAGCATATCTCCCCAGGTGCCTCTGCTGCGTGCGCGCCTTCTCCAGTCTCGTATATCAAGTCCAGTCAGTGCTCTCTCAACTTGATCACTCCACCGGAGACACGGTCTACTTCTACGACTTCTTCCGTCAACTACTGCTTCAAACATTTTTTTCGCCGGAGCATCTTCATCCATTCTCACGACATGACCAAGCCAGCGAAGCCGCTGAATGTTAATGCGCTGAATTATTTCAATGTCGTGATAAAGCTCGTAGAGCTCGTGGTTCATTCTAATGCAGTAGTTGTCGCTAACTCGTAGAGGACCAAAGATCTTACGCAGAATTTTTCTCTCGAAATTAGAAATTAGAGACAGTGAGGAAAAAAAAATTCAAAAGTAATAATCGAATGACCCTTGTATCCACAGTGATGTATTTTTTTGAAAACGACGAAACTATCAATAACATAAATTGACACAAACCGTTGATTTTGAGCGATACATCAATATGATCACTATCGTTTTTTCGGCCTAAAACTGAAGATATAGATGTGGAAGATATGTGATTTTGTAAACTAGTCATCAACATCATCACATTTGTCACCACTGAACTTCTTTTGTAATATAACGAACAACATCGTGTTTATGCGGACTGAGAGTAGTCAGGAGATGGATAGTCAACTGTCGACGCTTTGAAAATGAACATCCGTAAAGTTGTAGTCAAAATATTCTCAAAAATGTAGGAACCAGCATTTATTTATTTATAATGACATCTGTCTAACAGGAAATGGCAATAAATAATTAGAAGAATTTTAGTATATAAGGATAGTACGTAAGATCAATTCAATATTTAACAAATACAATTTTTTTAATGAGTAAGTTAATGTGAAATTTAACAATTTTCACATTAGAACATATACATTGTGACCGAAAAGCTTTCGGAAATTCTCATTTAAAATTCGCGCGCTGTATATTTTCCGATATTTTAAGTTTATGTAGTTTGGCAGCACTGTCCTTAATTACTATGCCAAAAATGAGCGCGATCTGTCAGACAGTTCGTTTACGGCAGCTGTTGAAACCAGTTCACCTCAGTAGGGCGTTGCGAAAAAAACAATGGAAAAAAATATTGAACAAAGAGTTTGCATCAAATTTTGTGTTTCGAACGAAATTTCGTGTGCAGAATCGTTGCGAATGCTACAAAAGGCTTATGGGGAATCAGTTTTATCGAAAACTCAAGTTTATGAGTGGTACAAAGCCTTCCAGGACGGTCGTACGACCGTCGAAGACATTTCGCAACGCACTACTGAGGTGAACTGGTTTCAACAGCTGCCGTAAACGAACTGTCTGACAGATCGAGCTCATTTTTGGCATAGTAATTAAGGACAGTGCTGCCAAACTACATAAACTTAAAATATCGAAAAATATACAGCGCGCGAATTTTAAATGAGAATT
>NC_051848.1:99323995-99327548 GCF_002237135.1 Teleopsis dalmanni
CTTTCCGGTATGGCTTTGAGTTCCCTCTGCGAATTCTGTTTTACGTCTTCTATGGATTCAAAACGCGTTCCTCTGAGTGGTAATTTGAGGTTGGGAAACAGGAAAAAGTCACACGGTGCAAGATCAGGTGAATACGGTGGCTGTTCGATGGTATTTATTGAATGTTTGGCCTTAAAATCGTTGATAATGTTGAACAAATTGAGGTGAATCGGAACAAGCCGGGCGTTGACACGTCGCATACACAAATTGTCCACCAAAATCAAACGAGCCATCTCACGACCGATGCCTAGCTCTCGTGCTATCTCTCTAACACTCACATGAGGATTTTTGAACACGATTTCCTTTGCCTTTTCAATGTTTTCGTCGGTGGTAGAGGTCGAAGGTCGTCCAGAACGCGGCATGTCTTCGACGGTCGTACGACAGTCCTGAAAGGCTTTGTACCACTCATAAACTTGAGTTTTCGATAAAACTGATTCCCCATAAGCCTTTTGTAGCATTCGCAACGATTCTGCACACGAAATTTCGTTCGAAAAACAAAATTTGATGCAAACTCTTTGTTCAATATTTTTTTCCATTGTTTTTTTCGCAACGCACTACTGAGGTGAACTGGTTTCAACAGCTGCCGTAAACGAACTGTCCTGCAGATCGCGCCATTTTCTGCAGTAAATTAAGGACAGTGCGCCAGAACTACATAAACTAAAATATCGAAAAATATACAGCGCGCGAATTTTAAATGAGAATTTCCGAAAGCTTTTCGGTCACAATGTACGTAACTTATTATAAGAATGTATTGTTTAAAATTTTGAAACACACAGTATAACAGAGCAAAATATTAATATGTCACTTAAGCAGTATCAATGAATCTATACTTATCTAAATTATAATTATTTGCTTGTAGACCAGACAAATAAGCATGCAGATAGAAATATACATATTTATGTGGACAGACAGGCAGACAAGCAGACAGTAGGAACAATTTATGAGTATATTCATCGGGCAGACAAGCTACAGCAAACATACGAAAACACTTAAATCGAGTCGTTAGTCGGCAAAGTGCTTTTGCACAGAGTGAACCAAAGGAATGTCAAGGACTATTTCACAATACATAAAGAAAGAATGTTGTGAATAAAGGCTGAACATAAACAGAATGCCATCGAAATAAGTTTAATTTTGGTTTTCATCATATTATTTTGAACCATTAATACACTTAAACACACTTTAAAAAGGGACAAAAGCGAGGATAAGATAAAAACTGGTTTAAAAGTAACGAAAGCAAATGGATTTAATAAAATTTATAAGTCAATTTAACTCTATATATTTTTATATTAAAAAAAAAGAAAGAGTAATTTTAAAGATAAGTAACGAAAATATGATGTCAATTAGTGACAGCATATTTTCTATCATATTTACAGCACAAAAATGCAGCATTGCACTACTAATTCAGCAACGATTTCGTCGTCGGATAAACTAATTTATGCATAGTCATAGGTCAAAGTCATTAATATTTTATGCCACTTAAAAGAGGGAACCGTGAAAGGCAGTTCAATTGAAATCTTTTACAAGTGCATAATCGCATCTGCTCAAAGTATGTGCTATTCTGTACTGTTTTGCTTGAATTGTGAGGCAAAAGCACGCTTACTTACACAAGTGCATTTAATAGCGCTTGTAATATTACAAAACTGGTTGCTTGGTACACTATTGACGTTCCTTTTATGAAGTATTTTGTGGATACAGCAGGTCCCATTACTACTAAACACCACTTGACCACTTAAAATGCAGATGTGCAGTGCAACTATTCTTCTCTTACTCCTACGATGAAATTTTGTTTTTTTTTTTGCGCTATTCTGACTGAGTACCACTTCCTTGCACAACCCACAGCATAACCTTCCATGCACTTCACAATAATTTTCTGAAATTTCTTTATTTTTCATGTTCACAATATAAGCTCATCATCAGTTTTAACTTCAGTTTCAGCAGCATCAGCACCAGCAAATTTACTACATTTGTAGTTGCAACGCCAATTCAATTGCATTTTCATGTAAAGATGTGAGCGCTTGAAATGAGCGAGGAAACAGCAAAAATTATTTCACGCCGCTGCTGCTATTGATTTATGTACAGCAAGTCATTTTAGCGCCAATGCATCATCTTCCAATGTAGCTGCTGCTATTTTCCTTGTCACTGCATCCTTGCAGCACCAACTAAATTTGTTATGTTTAACCTTAGTGCATTAGCATTTTGTAATGCTTTTACTCCAGTTTTAGTTCGTGCATAAATTGTGACAGCACTGCCAGAGATACGAGTATATATGCACTTCTTTGTACATTTTAATTTTGTTAGCATTAAGTTTTATATTAGCGCCCTTGGGGTGCCACCCTATGGAAAAGTTCTACTTTCACCATATTTCTAATTTCTAAGAAAATATAAGAGATAAAAATTGAAATAATTTAAAAAAATTTCGAGGTTGTATATAATGACTTTAAATATATACAGGTTCCATACACAAATAAATTTTACATACCTATCAAATAAGCTTATTGAGAGTATAATAAGAGACCTGACATTACCACATCAAAAAAAAAAAGGAAAAATTTAAAATTTGTTGAAGATTAACAGAAAATTCTATAAATTATTATGTGGAAGACTTTTATTTTAAACTAATACTTTTTTGTTTCTATTGTATTGAAAATAGTAGACCAAAAATATAAATGTTGTTAATAAGTCAATTAAGTAACTTTGTTAGATTTTGGCAAAAAAAATTTGTAACAACCATTGAACTATTTCACATTCTGTTTCACATTCAAACAATAGCTAAAACATACACTTTCCAACCATAGGTTAGGTTACTGGGGCCGTCCGAAGACTTACTTAGACCAGAAGGTCCATGGTGATACCCTAAAGAATTTGACACCTGTCCCTATAACCAGTTGGTTCTGGCCGCAAAGCCATTGACACGAGCTATGGAAATAGAATCTAGCTCTCTTAATGAATTGAAAAAGTGTGACCCTTAGTAGAAGAGTATATGTCTTGCGAAAGCAGGGCACCGTAGAAGAAGGTGTATTGGTGATTCCTCTTCATCATCTTCCATGCAATGTCCACAATGTAAGGAGGTCCTGATGTTGAGTCTCACGGCATTTCCTCCCAACGGGCAGTGTCCCGTAACTTTCCAAGCATACTGTTATAAAATTATTTTTTGCTTTAAAACATATATCTGAAAGCAGTAGAAATATATAAAATTATATGTTTTTTTAACGAAATTCTTTAGTCTACATATCGATATACTTTTATTTTTGTGAGATAATTCAAGAAATCTCAAAGAGAGATCAAGGAGATATGTTTGGTATCACAAAAAGCTATGTAGTCACTTTTTTCTCTAATGAAATGCACATTCAAATTTCAGAATACTCGTCTCCTAATCTGGTAACTTAATTATCAATTACACAGTCTTTGTTTTGCTTAGATACCAATCGATGCATATACATTGCTATTACAATACTACACTAATTTTTTTTTTATTTTTTCTTAATATTCTAATTTTTTTTTATTTTTTCTTCAT
>NC_051848.1:99327648-99335126 GCF_002237135.1 Teleopsis dalmanni
TTATACAGGAGATTTTAGTCCTCAAAAAAAATTATTTTGTAAAAACCTATATCAAGCCCCATGTATATACATATTAAAATAATTTATCATAAATCAAATATATATATAAACGCAAATGTTTAAATTAAAATTAATATGGTTGAAAATACTAATACACATGCAAATTAATTTTTTTAAATGGATAATTAATATGTACAATAGATTTTATAAGTTGTCAATTGATTAAATTGCTAATTAACTACATAAATTATGTTTAAGTTAACGTAAATAAATATATTTAATAATTTTAAGTAATATCTTTTAAATAAAATGTAAAATAGATTGTACATTCTTTATACAGGAGATTTTAGTCCTCAAAAAAAATTATTTTGTAAAAACCTATATCAAGCCCCATGTATATACATATTAAAATAATTTATCATAAATCAAATATATATATAAACACAATATATAAACGCAAATATTTAGATTAAAGTAAATATATTTGAAAATACTAATACACATGCAAATTAATTTTTTTAAATGAATAATTAATATGTACAATAGATTTTATAAGTGTCAATGATTAAATTGCTAAAATTAACTATATAAATTATGTTTAAGTTAACGTATATAAATATATTTAATAATTTTAAGTAATATCTTTTAAATAAAATGCAAAATAGATTGTATATTCTATATACAGGAGATTTTAGTCCTCAAAAAAAATTATTTTGTAAAAACCTATATCAAGCCCCATGTATATACATATTAAAATAATTTATCATAAATCAAATATATATATAAACGCAAATGTTTAAATTAAAATTAATATGGTTGAAAATACTAATACACATGCAAATTAATTTTTTTAAATGAATAATTAATATGTACAATAGATTTTATAAGTTGTCAATTGATTAAATTGCTAATTAACTATATAAATTATGTTTAAGTTAACGTATATAAATATATTTAATAATTTTAAGTAATATCTTTTAAATAAAATGTAAAATAGATTGTACATTCTTTATACAGGAGATTTTAGTCCTCAAAAAAAATTATTTTGTAAAAACCTATATCAAGCCCCATGTACATACATATTAAAATAATTTATCATAAATCAAATATATATATAAACGCAAATGTTTAAATTAAAATTAATATGGTTGAAAATACTAATACACATGCAAATTAATTTTTTTAAATGAATAATTAATATGTACAATAGATTTTATAAGTTGTCAATTGATTAAATTGCTAATTAACTATATAAATTATGTTAAAGTTAACGTATATAAATATATTTAATAATTTTAAGTAATATCTTTTAAATAAAATGTAAAATAGATTGTACATTCCTTATACAGGAGATTTTAGTCCTCAAAGAAAATTATTTTGTAAAAACCTATATCAAGACCCATGTATATACATTTTAAAATAATTTATCATAAATAAAATATATATATAAACGCAAATGTTTAAATTAAAATAAGTATATTTGAAAATATTAATACACATGCAAATTAATTTTTTTAAATATATAATTAATATGTACAATAGATTTTATAAGGTGTCAATTGATTAAATTGCTAATTAACTATATAAATTATGTTTAAGTTAACGTATATAAATATATTTAATAATTTTAAGTAATATCTTTTAAATAAAATGCAAAATAGATTGTATATTCTATATACAGGAGATTTTAGTCCTCAAAAAAAATTATTTTGTAAAAACCTATATCAAGCCCCATGTATATACATATTAAAATAATTTATCATAAATCAAATATATATATAAACGCAAATGTTTAAATTAAAATTAATATGGTTGAAAATACTAATACACATGCAAATTAATTTTTTTAAATGAATAATTAATATGTACAATAGATTTTATAAGTTGTCAATTGATTAAATTGCTAATTAACTATATAAATTATGTTAAAGTTAACGTATATAAATATATTTAATAATTTTAAGTAATATCTTTTAAATAAAATGTAAAATAGATTGTACATTCCTTATACAGGAGATTTTAGTCCTCAAAGAAAATTATTTTGTAAAAACCTATATCAAGACCCATGTATATACATTTAAAAATAATTTATCATAAATAAAATATATATATAAACGCAAATGTTTAAATTAAAATAAGTATATTTGAAAATATTAATACACATGCAAATTAATTTTTTTAAATATATAATTAATATGTACAATAGATTTTATAAGTTGTCAATTGATTAAATTGCTAATTAACTATATAAATTATGTTAAAGTTAACGAATATAAATATATTTAATAATTTTAAGTAATATCTTTTAAATAAAATGTAAAATAGATTGTACATTCTTTATACAGGAGATCTTAGTCCGCAAAAAAAATTATTTTGTAAAAACCTATATCAAGACCCATGTATATACATTTTAAAATAATTTATCATAAATCAAATATATATATAAACGCAAATGTTTAAATTAAAATAAATATATTTGAATTTTAAATGAATAATTAATATGTACAATAGATTTTATAAGTTGTCAATTGATTAAATTGCTAACTAACTATATAAATTATGTTTAAGTTAACGTATATAAATATATTTAATAATTTTAAGTAATATCTTTTAAATAAAATGTAAAATAGATTGTACATTCTTTATACAGGAGATTTTAGTCCTCAAAAAAATTATTTTGTAAAAACCTATATCAAGACCCATGTATATACATATTAAAATAATTTATCATAAATCAAATATATATACAAACGCAAATGTTTAAATTAAAATTAATATGGTTGAAAATACTGATAAACATGCAAATTAATTTTTTTAAATGAATAATTAATATGTACAATAGATTTTATAAGGTGTCAATTGATTAAATTGCTAATTAACTATATAAATTATGTTAAAGTTAACGTATATAAATATATTTAATAATTTTAAGTAATATCTTTTAAATAAACTGTAAAATAGATTGTACATTCTTTATACAGGAGAGCTTAGTCCTCAAAGAAATTATTTTGTAAAAACCTATATCAAGACCCATGTATATACATTTTAAAATAATTTATCATAAATAAAATATATATATAAACGCAAATGTTTAAATTAAAATAAGTATATTTGAAAATATTAATACACATGCAAATTAATTTTGTTAAATATATAATTAATATGTACAATAGATTTTATAAGTTGTCAATTGATTAAATTGCTAATTAACTATATAAATTATGTTAAAGTTAACGTATATAAATATATTTAATAATTTTAAGTAATATCTTTTAAATAAACTGTAAAATAGATTGTACATTCTTTATACAGGAGAGCTTAGTCCTCAAAGAAAATTATTTTGTAAAAACTTATATCAAGACCCATGTATATACATATTAAAATAATTTATCATAAAAATATATATATAAACGCAAATGTTTAAAGTAAAATTAATATGGTTGAAAATACTAATACACATGCAAATTAATTTTTTTAAAAGAATAATTAAAATGTACAATAGATTTTATAAGTTGTCAATTGATTAAATTGCTAATTAACTATATAAATTATGTTAAAGTTAACGTATATAAATATATTTAATAATTTTAAATAATATCTTTTAAATAAAATGTAAAATAGATTGTACATTCTTTATACAGGAGATTTTAGTCCTCAAAAAATTATTTTGTAAAAACCTATATCAAGCCCCATGTACATACATATTAAAATAATTTATCATAAATCAAATATATATATAAACGCAAATGTTTAAATTAAAATTAATATGGTTGAAAATACTAATACACATGCAAATTAATTTTTTTAAATGAATAATTAATATGTACAATAGATTTTATAAGTTGTCAATTGATTAAATTGCTAATTAACTATATAAATTATGTTAAAGTTAACGTATATAAATATATTTAATAATTTTAAGTAATATCTTTTAAATAAAATGTAAAATAGATTGTACATTCCTTATACAGGAGATTTTAGTCCTCAAAGAAAATTATTTTGTAAAAACCTATATCAAGACCCATGTATATACATTTTAAAATAATTTATCATAAATAAAATATATATATAAACGCAAATGTTTAAATTAAAATAAGTATATTTGAAAATATTAATACACATGCAAATTAATTTTTTTAAATATATAATTAATATGTACAATAGATTTTATAAGTTGTCAATTGATTAAATTGCTAATTAACTATATAAATTATGTTAAAGTTAACGTATATAAATATATTTAATAATTTTAAGTAATATCTTTTAAATAAAATGTAAAATAGATTGTACATTCTTTATACAGGAGATTTTAGTCCTCAAAGAAAATTATTTTGTAAAAACCTATATCAAGACCCATGTATATACATTTTAAAATAATTTATCATAAATCAAATATATATACAAACGCAAATGTTTAAATTAAAATTAATATGGTTGAAAATACTAATACACATGCAAATTAATTTTTTTAAATGAATAATTAATATGTACAATAGATTTTATAAGGTGTCAATTGATTAAATTGCTAATTAACTATATAAATTATGTTAAAGTTAACGTATATAAATATATTTAATAATTTTAAGTAATATCTTTTAAATAAAATGTAAAATAGATTGTACATTCCTTATACAGGAGATTTTAGTCCTCAAAAAAAATTATTTTGTAAAAACCTATATCAAGACCCATGTATATACATATTAAAATAATTTATCATAAATCAAATATATATACAAACGCAAATGTTTAAATTAAAATTAATATGGTTGAAAATACTAATACACATGCAAATTAATTTTTTTAAATGAATAATTAATATGTACAATAGATTTTATAAGTTGTCAATTGATTAAATTGCTAATTAACTATATAAATTATGTTTAAGTTAACGTATACAAATATATTTAATAATTTTAAGTAATATCTTTTAAATAAAATGTAAAATAGATTGTACATTCTTTATACAGGAGATCTTAGTCCGCAAAAAAAATTATTTTGTAAAAACCTATATCAAGACCCATGTATATACATTTTAAAATAATTTATCATAAATAAAATATATATATAAACGCAAATGTTTAAATTAAAATAAGTATATTTGAAAATATTAATACACATGCAAATTAATTTTTTTAAAAGAATAATTAATATGTACAATAGATTTTATAAGTTGTCAATTGATTAAATTGCTAATTAACTATATAAATTATGTTTAAGTTAACGTTTATAAATATATTTAATAATTTTAAGTAATATCTTTTAAATAAAATGTAAAATAGATTGTACATTCCTTATACAGGAGATTTTAGTCCTCAAAGAAAATTATTTTGTAAAAACCTATATCAAGACCCATGTATATACATTTTAAAATAATTTATCATAAATAAAATATATATATAAACGCAAATGTTTAAATTAAAATAAGTATATTTGAAAATATTAATACACATGCAAATTAATTTTTTTAAATATATAATTAATATGTACAATAGATTTTATAAGTTGTCAATTGATTAAATTGCTAATTAACTATATAAATTATGTTAAAGTTAACGTATATAAATATATTTAATAATTTTAAGTAATATCTTTTAAATAAAATGTAAAATAGATTGTACATTCTTTATACAGGAGATTTTAGTCCTCAAAGAAAATTATTTTGTAAAAACCTATATCAAGACCCATGTATATACATTTTAAAATAATTTATCATAAATCAAATATATATACAAACGCAAATGTTTAAATTAAAATTAATATGGTTGAAAATACTAATACACATGCAAATTAATTTTTTTAAATGAATAATTAATATGTACAATAGATTTTATAAGGTGTCAATTGATTAAATTGCTAATTAACTATATAAATTATGTTAAAGTTAACGTATATAAATATATTTAATAATTTTAAGTAATATCTTTTAAATAAAATGTAAAATAGATTGTACATTCCTTATACAGGAGATTTTAGTCCTCAAAAAAAATTATTTTGTAAAAACCTATATCAAGACCCATGTATATACATATTAAAATAATTTATCATAAATCAAATATATATACAAACGCAAATGTTTAAATTAAAATTAATATGGTTGAAAATACTAATACACATGCAAATTAATTTTTTTAAATGAATAATTAATATGTACAATAGATTTTATAAGTTGTCAATTGATTAAATTGCTAATTAACTATATAAATTATGTTTAAGTTAACGTATACAAATATATTTAATAATTTTAAGTAATATCTTTTAAATAAAATGTAAAATAGATTGTACATTCTTTATACAGGAGATCTTAGTCCGCAAAAAAAATTATTTTGTAAAAACCTATATCAAGACCCATGTATATACATTTTAAAATAATTTATCATAAATAAAATATATATATAAACGCAAATGTTTAAATTAAAATAAGTATATTTGAAAATATTAATACACATGCAAATTAATTTTTTTAAAAGAATAATTAATATGTACAATAGATTTTATAAGTTGTCAATTGATTAAATTGCTAATTAACTATATAAATTATGTTAAAGTTAACGTATAAAAATATATTTAATAATTTTAAGTAATATCTTTTAAATAAAATGTAAAATAGATTGTACATTCTTTATACAGGAGATTTTAGTCCTCAAAGAAAATTATTTTGTAAAAACCTATATCAAGACCCATGTATATACATATTAAAATAATTTATCATAAATCAAATATATATACAAACGCAAATGTTTAAATTAAAATTAATATGGTTGAAAATACTAATTCACATGCAAATTAATTTTTTTAAATGAATAATTAATATGTACAATAGATTTTATAAGGTGTCAATTGATTAAATTGCTAATTAACTATATATATTATGTTAAAGTTAACGTATAAAAATATATTTAATAATTTTAAGTAATATCTTTTAAATAAAATGTAAAATAGATTGTACATTCTTTATACAGGAGATTTTAGTCCTCAAAGAAAATTATTTTGTAAAAACCTATATCAAGACCCATGTATATACATATTAAAATAATTTATCATAAATCAAATATATATACAAACGCAAATGTTTAAATTAAAATTAATATGGTTGGAAATACTAATACACATGCAAATTAATTTTTTTAAATGAATAATTAATATGTACAATAGATTTTATAAGTTGTCAATTGATTAAATTGCTAATTAACTATATAAATTATGTTTAAGTTAACGTATATAAATATATTTAATAATTTTAAGTAATATCTTTTAAATAAAATGTAAAATAGATTGTACATTCCTTATACAGGAGATTTTAGTCCTCAAAAAAATTATTTTGTAAAAACCTATATCAAGACCCATGTATATACATTTTAAAATAATTTATCATAAATCAAATATATATATAAACGCAAATGTTTAAATTAAAATAAATGTATTCGAAAATATTAATACACATGCAAATTAATTTTTTTAAATATATAATTAATATGTAC
>NC_051848.1:99335226-99348796 GCF_002237135.1 Teleopsis dalmanni
ATCCAAAAAAATTTAGTTAGGCATCTAACTTATTAATTTAATAATTATTAATTTTATTTTATATTTATATAGCACTTTAATTTATTATTTAAGTATATTGGAAATATGGAAATGTGATCTTTACATGTGTTTACCGAATGTTGTAATGATTTATAAAAAATTTCAAAATTAAAAGACAAATATATGAAATCAGCAGTTAGAACATTTTAATGTACAATTATAGTATACTATAATTGTATACTAAGTAGTAAATATACAAATATTTGCTTATAGTATACTAAGTAAATATTTGAATAAAAAATAAAAATTAAATAAACTTAATTTATAAAATTCTATTATAAATTATTAAAATTAAGTGAAAAAGTACTAATTTTATACTACCTCCTACGGACTCATTTATAGTTACGAATAGCCGTTTGTGGTTTCTTGACAAAATTTATTATGTTATATCAATATTTAATAAGCAATTATTTACTTTAAGCAAAAAACAATTACGACTAAATAAATATGTAATATTAAGAAGCTGTAAAATAATAAATTATTCTGTATGTTTTAGTACCGGTGGTTTACCTGATGTGATTAATAAACACTATTACTTTTATTTTCTGATACTACAAAGTTCATATTTATTCTTCCTGCTAGAAAAAAAAGTTCTAAAAATTATTTGTGAGTTAACACTAAAATTAATTTTAAAGTTAACTAAGAATAAGAGCTGGCTCGTCCCTAAAGTTATGATAAGGTATCATTTCTCAGCAGAACAGAGTTGGGTTTGCTGGTGGTGGGATATTTAACGGGTTACTACGGACTACGTTATAAGCTTAAATTAATGGATCTGTCCGAAGAGATAGATTGTTGACTCTGCTTAGAAGCAGACGAGACTTCCAGTCACATTCTCTAAGACTGTCCAGTCTTGATCTGAGCCGGGAGTAGATCACAGGATAGAGAACTACTTCCTCTTCTGGCATTAGGAGGTCCTCAACGGCTGACATTTTGACTTTTATTCGAAGAGCGGAATGTCGGTTAGGGTCTGTAGCAGCACAAAAGATCAACTTCGTTAGGAGACGGTACCCTGTTTATTTCTATTCTATTCTATTAAGAATAAGAAACTGGATTATAGGTCCTTCGCCCTGATTTGAAATATAGATACAAATAAAGAAACTTTACCCATAAGAGTATTAAGACCAGAAACGCATAATTTTCTTCAATAGAAGAAAAGTTCTTCAATAGAAATTTGTTCGTTGAATCAACTCGCTTATTATGACACAATTTCACAATATGGATATTTCTGTCAGTGTAGGTTTTAAACCTTTACGCCACCCAATTTTTTCAATTGTATTCCGAAACCTTTTTGCTCAGTTCAGGCGTAAGGCTACATAAGGCTATGTTTAAAGGTTCTCTGCATAAATTCACCTATTGCTGTCAGTCTTTCTGTAAATTATGCTGGAAGACCTTCAAGAACAATGGCAGACGCAAATTGGTATAAAAATAGTGTATATAATTAAACTATTATTTGTTATTTAATAAATGCAATATAAAATTAATCTATAAAATTGATTATGAGATTAATAAAATTTGCAACTCTTAGATGAAGATACTCCTATATTTAATAACCTTCGAAAAATTCAAAAAATCACTATATAAACTACCATGTACCTTATTTCAATTTGGAAACAATTTGAAAAAACTGGATCTAATCGTGCAATTGTACGATTTAGCTTTAGGGTTACTTTAGTATCATCTTTCTTTCAAGACTATTACAATTAAATTTCAAAAACAGCTTTAAAAAGTTATAATCACAATAAGTACTCACATCACAGATAAAACTATCTATGAAAAGATCATAGGTAATTCTGAAATGGTTATAGTTTCGGCAAATATTATTTTTACTACTTTTCACTTTTCTGCTAAAATATTTATGATGCTTCAACCCAAACATATTTCATTATTTGATTTATGCATTTAAGTAAAAATCTTATAATAAATAAAGAATTCATTCAATTGTGAAAAAATCATTACCATGAACGGATAAATTTCTTTTATCTTTTGATCAAGACCTCGACTATAGAAAATTATTTCTATTTTTGTGCTACTACTTGCGAAAAAATTATATTTTTTTTGTTTTTATGCAGCCAAGCAAAATGGAACTGAAATTATTTATCTCTTATTTAATGGCTTTTTCTATGAATCGCAAAAAAAAAATAAAGGCAAAAAAATATAAGAAATATACATAATTGTTACAACAGAGTTGTGCCAGATACAGTTGTGGTACGCCAGCTAGCGAAGATATAAAACGCTGAAGTACTTCAACTTTGTATATGCAAAGTAAAAATATAAATGTAAGGGTATTGTATTTTCTTAAGAGAAAGACAATGCCAGAATTCATACTTTAGCATAATGACGAAAATATACAACCAGCTTGAGAAAAGTTTTATTTTTGCTAGATATATGAATAGTTTTACAACTATTTACAACGATTAATCATCGCTTTTAATTTGACAGGCACGAGTTCTAAACCTGACACTTGCAACCCGAACAAATTATATATGGACTATAAATATTTCGAATATTTCCTAAGACCACTGATAATAATGAATGCCCGTTCTTCAATATCACATTGTTTTTTGTGACATTAAAAGTTTCTCTATATGCTATTTTTCTCATTACGAGTACTGATTAATTTAGAGAAATGTTGTTAGAATAGCACTTTCTTTTAGATTTCGGGATCGTGATTTACTTTCAACATGAGAATAGACTATTATTAACTTTCATAAAATTGTCACTTCGGGGGAATGAGACATTTGATATGTGAACTGTAATAATTTTATCATTACTAATTATATTAGTTTCAGTTGATATTACTCAGTAATTTATTAATTGGAATTTAAATCATATTATTATCATATTACAGCATAGACGATACTACAAAATGATGAAGTAGTGTGATTATTCAGGCAATAAGTCTACGTAAGATATATAGTTTTCTACAAGCTAAAGGATATTTATTTTAGAATCTACCATAGGATATATATGGTTAATAAATATACATATATGAGATTTATTATGATACCATTCAGGGAATTATGTTGTTACAAATGAAATCGATATTGTATTAAAAAGTATTTGAAGAGGCAGCTAGAGAAAGAAAACATGAGAGAACACTTTATCTCTGCTTAAATAATTAAGCAGACTAGCGCCCATGTTATGTAAAATGTCACGGGCACGTCAAATTTGGCTATTTCGTATTTTCGTATACTCTTACTTATATACTTTTTTGTTGTGCCTAACTTTTAAAGGAAATATATGCATACATACAATACTTCTTTGACTAAGTGGCGAGGTACAGATAAACTCGGCTCTCATGATCGAATTAAAACCGACATTTGTTTTTTTCTCTCACTTTAAATTTTTTAACTTGCATTGAAAGCAACAACAATTTTGATTTTGACGTATACGTGACACTCTAGATAACATGGGCCTAGAGAATGCTCGAACGGTAGAGTCATCTGGAGAAGAGTATTACAAAAGGTTTTTAATATCTAAATTACATATTTAGAATTATATGTTAAGGAAAAGTTATGCAAAATTTTATACGAATTTCCTTAAATTAATAATAAATAATAATAATAAAACTCGTACATTGTTTTTAAATATAAGAAAATGTTTACGAATTTGAAGCAGAATTGCTGTTCGAATAACTCGAACTGCTTAAGCATTTTTAAAGCATTCGATCCAAATGTTCGAATTCTAGTATTATGTTAGAATAACATTATGTTCGAAGACTTTAAAGCAATAATTCTCACATAAAGCACATTTGTTAACGACCTTTCATTTGTCGTTTCTTTATTTAGTTTCAATTAAATTATAAAATGTCTCTCCATTTATACAAAATAATCAATTATAAAAATAAATATAGTAAAAACTTAAGTTATATGATTTTCGTAAAAGAATAACATAAGAAACTCAAAAAAAAATTTAACAATAAGCAAAGTTCGTCGGATGTCAATTAGTTTCAATTTCAAATAATTCTACTTAAAAATCATTCAATATGTTAATATACATATGTGATGCAAGATCAAAATTCTACGTATATATATATGTAGAAAAATGTAGAAAAATTTCTAAAGAAAACACCATAAAAAACCGAATATATATAATAAATCTCATATAAAATTTGTCATAATAAATATAATTGCAATTTGCTTACAAACAGAAGTCTTTGAGATATATGTATATGAACGTGAAAAAAATTTAAGGTAGGTTAGTTCCACATGTGGTAGCAAAAAGTTGGCAGTTCATACAAAACAAATCCAACAAATAAAAAATAATTACTCGTAAGCGAATACTTTGTAAATACAAATAAACTCGTATTCATGTATCTGCAAACTAATATTGAATTTTTCATGTTTGTATCTCACTTTCTTCAGAGCGACGTTGCTGACTACATTGAACCTAATGAATTTAAATTTGCTGTCAATTGTTTTTTGCATTTTATTAAGTTTGCTTAAGCAACGCTATAGCTAAAGAAATAAAAATAATTTAATTAAAAAAGTTAAAATAACACAATTTCGCAATATCGACATTTAGTGAAAATAACAAAAAAAATCATTGAAAAAATCATTGAAAAAATCATTAAAAAAATCATTCAAATCGTAATGTAAAAGAAAATCAAACTAATTTCTATTTAGCCAAAGCTATATTTAAGATACTTTGCATATGTAATTTGCTATCGAAGAAAGATACATTTGTTACTGCCTAAACATTTATCCATAGACGTTTAATTGTGTGTTTTGAGATAATGTTATGTGAAATAATTACAGTTAATGAATTGCATATTGATGATATATTTCACAGGAGAAAAGTTGAGTGAATTATAAGCAGAAACTGATAGATACACATACATATGTTATATTTAGTATATAAATTTCAATCCAATAATCAACTGACGTAAGAATTTTTTTTTTTTGTTGTCACTGATTATGAGTTTATAGACATCATAAGTATCAGTGAGTTTATTCATTAAACAATAACACATGTTATTGTAATCAACAAAAATATTAAATAATGTATCATACGATGAACTACTACCATAAAATAGTTTTACATTGTGCTTAAAGTCATGTCATACCAAAGTGTTATCTGTTAACAAAAGGCAAGCCTTTTAAAACCTTTTATTTATTTACAGAGTATTTGAGAAATCTAGGAAAAATCATTAACAAGCTTTAGTTCACTCAGATCTAAATAGCAGAGAATTATACAAATATATCATAACAATAAATATTCCACTATACTGACTAAAATTATTCAGTAAAATTTCGTATTTGTTAAACTCTTTATAGCGTTTAATTTCAGCTGTGAAGATATCAGCTCTCATCATTCATCATTACTTTTGAATTATATTGTTGTCCTAGAACAGAGATTCTTAGCCCGCAATACTTGCCGTTCATTCTTATTGTAATACTCCTTGCAATTAACGTCTTTATTAGACAACGTACATCCATGTGTAAAAACATGTTCTTATAGATGTACAAAGGCAAACGAAGTTATCATATACTATATGCAAGATGATATCTTTGCATGAACAACCAAAAAATAAAGTAACAACTTTTATATTTAATCTTCTTCTTCTAGAAGAAACTTCTAGAGAAGTTCGTAAGGAACTTTTATCTTCTTTTTCTTCTCATTCGGCACTACAGGCCAGTGTGAACCTTGGCCTCCTTCACAACCTGCCTCCACCTGCTTCGAACTTGTGCAGTTGTTTTCCAATTCAGAACTCCGAGCTTCCTGGTGTTCTCGTACACGTTTTCCTTCCATCTCAGCTTCGTTCTGCCTCTAATCCTTGTTGTCATCGGATTAGCATTAAATATATTGACCGGATTTCTTTTAGGTCCCATTCTCGCTATGAACTTTACTTCCTAAAAATTGGAAACTGCATGCCAACGGCATTTTTACAGATATAATAGATGTTTAAAGAGTACTGTAATCTTAAGGTATAGTTTTAAATAATCTTAATCTTAGAAATTTTTGATTTATGTTTTTAAAAAGAAATAAAAGAAATACTTTTTAGAAAACTTGATACCTACAAATTGAATATTAACCTTTTTTTTCAAAGAAGAATTGTAAATAAGAATTTATAATATTATATTTTTGTTGTACTTACAAATAAAATATAACATGAATATGCATACCGCTTTTTAACACTTTCAAATTTTTAAATTAATTTACTTATTTACTATATATCATTTCAATAAAATACTTTTACACTAAATAAAATATTCATAACTGCCAACAGAACAATTCGATTAAATTATGAACAGTATAAGTAAACGCTCCCAGCACACTCCAAAAAATGAGTTCTTAAGCTATTCGTTACCAAGTCCGCTCTGTGTACGAAATGAGCTGGGGATAATAAATTTAAAAACATATTTTTATGCACTCGTAGCCAGCATTTACTCATGAATAACACATGCGTACGCTTATGAGCACTTCACGAGCATCATTTTTATGCACCCGTAGCCAGCATTTACTCATGAATAGCACATGCGTACGCTTATGAGCAATTCACGAGCATCAGGTGCTAGTTCTTCTAATGTGTATGTGTAATTGTATAACTTGATGACTGCTCTTGTGCGTGAGTGTATGCTTCAATAATTATGAGCAAACATGATCGTTGAAAAAGAGTTTTTTACTTGCATCTATGCTAAAAGCATTGAGTCCAGAAATAAAGTGCTTGTAAATATACAAAAGTGAAGACTGATTTTATGTAATTTCAATGATTTTATTTCCATACTTTGAAATTGCAATTTTAATAGCACATGCGTACGCTTATGAGCAATTCACGAGCATCATTTTTATGCACTCGTAGCCAGCATTTACTCATGAATAGCACATGCGTACGCTTATGAGCAATTCACGAGCATCAGGTGCTAGTTCTTCTAATGTGTATGTGTAATTGTATACCTTGATGACTGCTCTTGTGCTTAAGTGTATGCTTCAATAATTATGAGCAAATATGATCGTTGAAAAAGAGTTTTTTACTTGCATCTATGCTAAAAGCATTGAGTCCAAAAATAAAGTGCTTGTAAATATACAAAAGTGAAGACTGATTTTATGTAATTTCAATGATTTTATTTCCATACTTTGGAAGTGCAATTATAATTTAATACAATATTTAATAATACTTTGTACTATAATACTTAAACGTTATATATGTACTAATTATATTCGAATAGATTACGTAGCCCTTTTAGTAAATTGTTTTTACTGAAAACTCGAAAACAAGCAAGAAAAACTTTTATTATTGTAATAACTGAAGATTACTTTTTAAAGATTAAATAAAAAACCACAAAAAAATGCAAGTTTTTAGTAGCTGTCGTAGTTAGTGATTTGGGCAAAATTAGTTTGTCATACTTATTAACAAAAGATTACAATTTTTGAAGTAACAGCGAAAATATTTCTTCAGGTGTAATTAGTTTTTAACTATTTTGGAATTCCTAACAAATAGTGTATTTGATTTATAATGTATTTGGAAATTTCACTTTAACTTTTCCCAAAGTATGCAATATCTTACATATGCAATTTGCAAAACCAACTATAATATTACACCAGCTTTGCACAATCATAAACCCACAAAAAAATTTTTGTGTGAAGCAGTACTTCCATATGTGATGGAACAAAATGTCTATCTCCGATTTGGTTAGTCTATCCTAACTTTTTTGACAGATTATAAAAAAATAATTATTTACCTATCAATAAATATTTTCCACTTAAAAAGATTGTAAACTATTATAAAAATGAAATTTACGAAATGTATGGATAACCCATATTAAAAAATTACCTAATTCTACTGAATTGTAATTTAAAGTCACATTGTACTTATGAATTAAATAATAATAAATTATTTATAAGTTTATTTTAAGTATACTTACAATAAATTCCTATATTGAATTTATTGCACATATCGATGAGGTGTAATAAACTGAATTGTTATGAATTTATTTTTACAACATTGTTAAGAACATTTCACAATATTGTTATACAGATTAACAAAACTGAAGTCCAAATAATAAATAACAAGAGACATTTTTACGACTTTTTTTAGGTTACATACACTTTATAATCTAAAATAAAAAAATCGTTCTAACGGTCATTAATTATATAACTTAAATTAATGATTTTTTTATTTTTGTGGTGGGGATGAGGTGGAATGCTTTATGCACCATTAAACCGACCGTCGCTGGAATGGTGTGTACGACTTCTACTTTGTAGTATACGAACTAAAACACACCCACTTCGCAATACTTCTGAGAGGATCCTTTATAAGTTGGCCATCCATGCCATATGCTTTTCGCAAAACCTGCGTGCAGGCTCACACTCTTCATCCAAATTGGAAAATCATCAGACTGCTCTTCGTTTTAGATTAGTTTGCACCCAGGTCTTTCTTCTTTTTCCTTAGCACATGAAATGAAATGGTTTTGTTCCAATTTTCTGCTCGTTCTATCATTTTTTCAACGATATACACAACCATGAAGTGACGGTTGATGCCATCTTTCGCAGTTGATAAAAGTATACTCAGCATTGTCCTTAACTAAGCCGCAGTATATACAGTTGGGCTGCTCTGCTTTTTGCATTCTGTATAGATATTTTCGAAACTATCCATGACCAGGTAGGAACTATGTGACATAATTGTCAATCTCGCCGAAATTCCATTCCGTCCATGACTTTATATTCGGAATTAACATTGTCGTCCATCTTCCTCTTAAATCAAAGTTTTCTGGAAAGTTTGTTTTCTTATATTTTGAAGACCTGTTGAGTTGTTTGTCGATCGCTGTTCCTAGCGTTTTCTCCGTTCATGTGCCTGGATATCGATAGGGATGGTTCGACTAATCACCAGAACTGCTGGCTCGGATACAGTTTAATAAGCAGAAGCTACCCGAAGTGCTGCAGTCCAATAGGTCGATAGGTCAACTTAAAGTCTAGTTTCAAATATGCAAATAGGCAGAATAGATCCTTGTGCTACACCTGAATTGATACATTTTTGTCTTTCTCCTTCGGGAGTGTTATAGACAAGTTAAATTAGTTGTAAAAAATAATACTTTTAAAAAATAAAATATGGCAGTACAATAAATGTAATAATAATTTAGTATACTAACATATAACTGTTGTTGTAAACGCTTGTTCTAAAAACAACACAGCAAGTGCATATGTTGATGAAGCAATAACAACAGTTTGACGAAATTCCAAGTTTGACTAACACAAACCAAGATACGGTATTGGTTTGGGTGACTAGCTCGTAAGACTGCATTTCAAATTAGACAGGGTTCAAGTTCAACCCTTAGTATTTGCATTCTAAACAATTATATACAAATAAGTAAATCTAAATTTTTTAATGAAAACTTTTATAGTGAAAATTTTTTAGTAAAAAATAGATACTTTCGTCATAACTGAAGTTAAAAACCGCAAAAAAAAAAATTTGTGAAAATTATTTACTACTCAAAAACTATTTGCAATTAATTAAATATAAGAAATTATTCTAAGATCACAAAAGATAGGTATGTTATTTGTCAATATTCAAAACAGCTGTATGGTCAGTCAGAAACTCAATTAATTAATAAATAATAAAAAATTTATTTTAATAATTTACTGCTGTTCAAAATACATCTGTATTGAAAACAATAGTTCATATTAAGAATTTAGTTTTTTTTTGTCAACACGGACATTAAAAATTTAATTTAATAGAAAATTATTTATTGAGAATTTTTTAGTCAAAATTATTTAATAAAAATATTTTAACAACTATTTTTGTCAAAACGGACGTTAAAAATCAATTTAATAGAAAATTATTATTAAATATTTTTAGTTAAAATTTTTTAGTAATAAATATTTCAAAGTTTTAATTAGATTTGCCGAAAAAGCTACGCTTTCTTATAATGACAAAGAAGTTTTTTTTTTAAAAGTTAAACGGATTTGAATAACAAAGAAAAGAGTAGAACAAAAAATTTAGTTAATTTATTAAAATTTGGCTGACCATCCAACGCAGCCCTCTAAATAAATATTTTGGTGAAAATGTTTTCTATATAACAAAATTGATTAAGGATGTATTATTAGCAAGAGAGACTTATGACTGCAGCTAGCGACTCTGTACAAATCGCCTTTCAAATCAACACCTCAAAGACTAAACCCATGCGCCTGAACTCACGTGACAACAATCAGTTTAAAATATACGGGAAGACCATAGAAGACGTTGAAGGATTTAAGTATCTTGGAAGCACACTAAAAACTGAAGGCGGAACAGATGCAGATATAAAGAAAAGAATAGTGAAGGCTACTGGTACCTTCTCCGGTCTTTCTCGGATATGGTCAAAAAAACACCAAAAAACGAGAAACGAAAATACAAATACTTAATTCCTGCGTCAAATCTGTGCTAATTTACGGCAGCGGTACATGGTACTTAAAACAAGAGGCGATTCGTAAATTACAAACATTTATAAATAGATGTTTATGACGTATAGTCCGTATTTGGTAGCCCCGTACGATAACTAATGCTCATTTGTGGTAAATATCGAAACAAATTCTTATTGAGAAAGAAATAGTGCGTAGGAAATACAAGTGAATTGTGCATACCCTTTGGAAGGACGCAAACGAAATAGTACATGTAACCCTACAATGGAACTCTCAAGGTGCAAGAAAAAGCGGACGCCCCAAAGTAATATGGCGTAGAAACGTTAATATGGAAACGAATAAAACATTTAGGCTGTGTGACAGTTCGAGTAAATTGAGGTAAAGTAAATTGAAATTTCTTAGGGATTTCATGAACTGCACTTATTTACAATTATTTATTATTTTTCTGTTAAAAGTTTTTAAATTTATTTATTTATTTATTAAACATCTTATAAAATTTTTACAATGGAAATATCTAATTTACGTAATTTACCTAATTTCCCCTACTCGAAATTCTGGTAAATACCAACATTCGCTGCCGTACCGACATAATTTACTATTTCCCTCAATTTACTACCAATTTACTCGAACTTGCACATGGCCTTAATGAGTTAAGACATATAATTAGAAATTAAGATTTGTGGAAATCCTATGTAAATAGATTAAGTTCTTTATTTATTCCTTTGTCAATAATAATATAATTATTAGCGACTCCGAAAAATTCATAGAGAGAAAATGTATTCTTCGGAGTTGATAATCATTAACACAATTGTACCATAGACAATACTGAACTGGATACTTAGTTGTAGAATTTTATTCAATTCAATCAATTATTTCAATTTCCAAGTTTTGAAATTTATTTCATTTAATTCAAGCAATTATTGCAATTTCCAAATATGTTTGGAAATTTATTTGGAAATCAAAATAAATTGTAATAATTGCAAAATTCTAATAAATTACTTTTTAATATGAAAATTCTAATAAATTACTTTTTAATATGACAATTCTAATAAATTGAAAGAAATTTGTAAAACGTAAAAAAAATAATTTATTCAGGAATTTAAATTTGCAAGTTTTTATATATTTTTATATATGTATAAGTAAATAATTAGAACAGCAAATAAAGTCTAGAAAAATTCACCTTGACATTTATTCAAACTTACTCACATGTTAAACTATTTACATTATTATTTTGTTTTACAAATATGCCAAGATATTTCTTTCGATACTCGTACTATGAAGCAAGCAGGCATGCCTGACTGTCTGCCAGCTATTAAAACAAAATTTTTCCACACTCCACACAAACTTTCACAAGAAACATGCACATTTTCATATTTTCTTTGCTTTTTATTTTACACTTATAACAGCAATTAAATATCAACTGAGAAAAACAAAAAGAAAAACAAAAAAAAATCAAACACAAAACATAAAATTATGCTTAGTGCCCTACATTTTTCCATATAGAACTGATTAATTTGCGCATGTGAATGCGGAGAAATTCTTAGGCATTTGCTTCTTCCCTCACAGCCCTAATGAAAAACTCAAGCTGTTATATACCATACATACATGCAGGTCAAATACTTATGATAAGGAACTAACCTGTTTGTTTTTGTTTGTGCAGTTGCTGTAGCTGTAGCTGTAGCTTTTAGAATATCAAAAGTTATTAATGTTGCTTCTTCTTCTCTACTACAACAACTTTTCTTTTTACGGTAATTATTTTCTTGACTGCACTTTGTGGTTCCTGCTCTTACAGCGAATTGTTCTTGCTGTGAGTTGTTGTTATTGTTATTGGTAAGAATTTGTTCTTACTTCACTTTGCTTGCGGTGCGTTTATTTTTATATATACATAGATACATATATAAACTTTCAAACAACGATGCGTGTTCGATTGTTGTTGTTGTTTTTGTATGCAACAGTTTTGCGCAGAAATATAAAAAATTGATAATCAATCACACAACACACAAAATGCAATAAAATAAGGGCTCGCAGGAGAAATGTAAATTTATTATTACAAAAAAAAAATTCAAATTGCACTTATTTTTGCTTTTTTACATTTTTTTAACAGAGAAATTTTAAAAACAATAACACACTGTATACCATTACATATTTTCCTTATTGTTAAGGAGCAAAACAATAATAACACTTATCACAATTTTTATTTTGTTATTTGAATATAATGCTTTACAAATATTTTTGTTTTTGTAGGAAGAATAATTAAATTTTATTTTATACTTCAAATTTTATTATTTCCTTAAACAAAAAAAAATTAAACATCTCTTTCCTTTTGAAATTTCCTCTTGTTTTGTTATTGTTGTAGCACTTTTTCGAAATATATATTTTTTTTTATTCAACACAAATGCATTTTCATTTGCATTTAATTAAAAATTTCGTTTTAATTTTAAATTATATTGAACTTATTTTCTACGCATGGTGTATACTTAAATTTTTAATTTTTCCCCGATTTATTCGATTTTTTTTTTGTTTTTTATTACAAAACTATTTCTTTCGCTTGAACCATGCTAACACGCCAATTGCCGCTGAGAAACTGAAATATATTGCTGCTGTTTCTCTTATAATATTCAGAGTCTCGCACAGCACAAGAGCCACC
Organism: Teleopsis dalmanni; assembly: GCF_002237135.1. Taxonomy (NCBI): domain Eukaryota; kingdom Metazoa; phylum Arthropoda; class Insecta; order Diptera; family Diopsidae; genus Teleopsis; species Teleopsis dalmanni. The sequence continues at coordinate 99,348,272 of NC_051848.1, forward strand.
AAGCATTGACTTCACTTTGTTTATAAAAATACATAAACAAAAATCAGAAAACAAAAATTAAACAAAACGGTTTTAGTTCTGTTTACGTTGTGGTGGATCGTTCTGTTCTGTATGCTACGTTTTTTTCTGATGCGTTCTTTAAAATTTACTGTTTACGTGCAGCGCTTGTGTTGTTAATATGCAACTGCTGTTATTAGTACGGCATTCGGTGAATTCGGAGTGCATTACAGTGTTGTTTATTTACTTATTATTCAAATATTTTTATTTAATATTTCTTTATATACAATATTAAAATTTTGAATTATTAAGGGTTTTTTTTTGAGGTTTGTATTAATTGAAAATGGTAATCAATTGTTTCTGTCTTTTAATTTTTGAACAAAAAAAAAACCCACGGCAGCTGTCAAATAAAAAAGAACATAAGAAAGCAACTTGCATAACCAGAAACCTGAACACTGCTTAACCCCACACACACATTAGTTTTAATCAACATATTTTTTTTATTCAGGATATTTTCAATCGGAAATA
>NC_051848.1:99348896-99358295 GCF_002237135.1 Teleopsis dalmanni
GTCTTAAGTTCTGAGCTATCTTAAGTTAGCATTTATACAGCATTTTTGCTGATAACTCTTCAATCAGTAATTTAAGAGAACCATTAGAATAAGAAAATTATATTATAAAGTAGTATTGTAGAAAAGTCCGCATTATATATATTAAAAGTGCTACCATAATGCATATAATTGAAGATCGAATCATATTACCGTGTACTAGATTGGCTTGTTTTTTATCCGCATATAATTTGAATTAATAAACGTTGAAGGAATAAGAATAATGGAATAACTTCCTTACTTGCATGTTCTTCTATTAGATATCCGCTTCCGTACACCTCTTCGTTTTTAAGTCGTCCGTGTGTATATAGTAATTTTAGAGTTATGTGGCACATATTTCGATTCTCAGCTCGAAATGTAATTGCAAAAATTAACGGTGATGTCTTACCAAAGGTTATATGAGCCTTAAATTTTAATTGGATATTAAATTTTACAGCTGACTATAACTGTGTATAGGAGAAGCAAACACAATACATACGTATAAATGAATTTTCGTGCTGCAAGCAATCACAAATAGTGAATTAGATTAACACATGCATAAGATACAATAAGATAAGATACTATAGATATATTATCTGTATATTTTTTTTTTGTAGAGCAAAAGCCTAATATTGTACAGTGTACTTTATTTACACTGTTATATAATTGATTTATTATGACAAAGAGCAGCGTCATTAAAGAGTATTTACATTGGGTGATACTCATTATTAACGCTAGTTGTAAGGTTGATATGCATTTTAGGAATCGTGAGCGTTATTTCAATAAAGAACAAAAATGGCGAGACGCCAACGTTTATGCAAAAGCTTTCTGTAATTTAAATCAATTTTCCCTAAATCAGGTCAGTGTGAACAATGCATAATTTGAAAGTAGTAAGTTTTTAAGCACAATTTTTTTATCGGGGAAGCATATAATCTTTGGCAGTCGTCTATTTCATTAATGGAACTTAAGTTAAGAAGCATACAAGAAGAAATAAATTAAATTTAAACTAAATTAATTAATCAGATGAAAAGATAAACTAAGATTGAAAACAATATATAGATATTGTTGTTGTTGTAACCCGCGGATATTTATTGAAAGGAATCATAAGAACATATACATTGGTTAGGATGTGTGAGAAGGGAATAAAAATGGGTTAGGGTGAGTGGGATTTTAATTGAAGGCAACCTGCGTGAAGTCGGAAAAACGTAGCTACTTCAATCGGATGGAGTCAAAGATCTGCTGTGTGTATCAGGACAATTAAAAAGTTGAGCGATGTCGTGGGGGTGTGGTATATTTCGGGAATTGACGTATTTATGCATAACAAGAAACTGTATAGCACATGGCTGTATGCTGATCTTGAGTTATGACAGTTCCTGTTGCAAGTGGAAGGGGTCGTTCTTCCCGGGAGATATAATGCGGGAGCTTTTTAAATAATTTATTACAACCGAGGTTTCGAAGAGGATACTACATCTGTGTGAAGAGCTATTAATTCACGTTTATATTGTATTTTTCACCACCTTTAATGTGATCAAATTCTATATATCTCTCACAGACAAAAAAAGTTAGAAATTATAATGAACATAAAAAAAAATTAATATATATTTTTGCCTTTATGATTAAATGTTGCTTCATAGTCAATAAGTAAATGAATATAACTTTCTCTAAAAGTGCATCCTGCTGTGCAGTATTGATATACAAATTAAAATTGGTTAAGATATTTTAATTTACTAGAAACACTGACACTGACACTGCTATTTCTATAAAATTTAAAACATTAAAGTTACTTTTTCTGATTTTTTTAATAATATTATTTAATAATACTAATTTATTTCAGTTATGATCAGTCGTACGCTTGGTGTAGAATTTGGTGGTTCAATTGGGACACTTTTTTTCTTAGCGAATGTTGTAGGTTGTGCTATGGCCATATCCGGTTGTACTGAAGGTATTATGGAAAATTTTGGACCTGGTGGCTATATCACAAAAGATGGAAACTCTCTGCCAGATGGTACATGGTGGCGATTTCTTTTTTGTACATTAATAAATACGGCTATGCTATTGGTTTGTCTCGTCGGAGCGGCATTATTTGCAAAAACTTCGGTACTTATCCTTGGCATAGTTACCGTATGTCTTTTGGCAACATACATTAGTTTCCTATTTGTCGGCCCAAAATCGCATGTAAGTTATCTTTAAATTCTGCTAGCTTACCTGTATATGAATATAAGCATATTTATATGAATTTTAAGTTGATTCATAATTTTATCGAAGTTAAGGTCAGATATCAAACTCTTTGGTTTCTGTTTACCTAGTAAATAACCAATCAATCAACAGTTAAGTCGTTTGGCTCATTAATTTAGCGAAGCAGTACAATATTTTTCATAGTTAAAATGATGAATAAGAATAATAAACTAATAACCAGGTGTGGCAAACCGGTTAACTGAATAAGCCTGCATGAAACATTACCACTAATATCTTTTAATTTTATTTGTTTATAAATAAAGCTTAGGTTTTTTATTGCAATTTATAAATTAAATAATTATATAATTGAAATTATCATTTTTTTTTTCAAAATTCTTTCCATGGATTTCTGTATATAGACCTAAATAACTGTGAAACAGTAAATTGTAAAACAGAATTGGAAAATAGATGTATAAGGCAGTGAAGATGCTCCCGCATATAAATTAGAAATATTTTTAATTACTATGTGGAGATACATTGATCTAACTATACTATTCTTGTTAAGGTATCCCGCTGGGACCTGTTGGTGTCGAATGGCACTTGGTCGTCGATAGCGACAAGTGTCTCCGGGACGTAGACCCAGAGACTGTACCAGAGTATTTTTAAGAGAACTTCTGGAGAATACATGAAGTTAAGAGTGAATCACTTTGGAGTAATATTTGAATGAATTTATAATATTTAAAACAAAATATAATTAACATCAAACTAATTTATTAGCTAAATGTTATTTTCAAATCTCTAACAAGCAATTTTCTTATTAACTAGCAATTTATACAGTAATTATCAGAGCCACTCGCATGAAATTTTTGTGCACAAATTATTTCAGAATCCAACCGGTTAGAATATGGTTGAAATTGGTTAACCTTATCAAGTTGTATAAAATTAACACACACTATCGATTATTAAATGCTAAATTGTTAGAATCCAAAATTTTGAGTTTTAGAGAAAATGTAAGGACTTTCATCTCCGGACGTAAACACAATTACAGCATTTACAGTACTGGATCCTTATGAGGTTATTTATGAGTTGTCGGCATATAATTGACAGTAGCTCGCCTGTAACTTGATAACCCTTTAAAGAGTTATATTGTGACTCTGTGAGTCTTCGTGAATGTAATGTTATGACGATAGTTACTTGTGAATTTTCATTTTCCCATTTGCGATATTTTGTTTATTGAAATATCCACCAAGCGATAAATCAGTTTCATCGCTGAAGAAAATTCGATGCAAAAAATCGTCGAAATTTTTGTAATAAATTTTCACAATTGTAACATTTTAAGCGTTTGTTAAACGATGGCAAAATGGTAAAATGGCAAACCTCAAAGTAAATGGGGTGATAGTTCTGTTTGCCAAATCAGGGACATGAAATATATAGCGCTAACCCTAGAAGGTATGAGCGAATAAGACAAGAATGTTGTTATCATTTTTTATTAGACAACTACAAAAGTTGGTAATTTTTATCACAAATAATTGTCACTATTAAATTATATTAATGTAATTAATAGTTTATACATTTAAATTTTGTTTCTTCACTAGAAAGAACGTGATTTTCCAGCCAGCCAGCAACATAGACAAACGAAAAAGTTTCTATATACTTGACAACCGTTTAATCTTCGGATTATTTATATATATGTAAATTCGAGCTTAAACTTAAAACTTTATTTATATATAATATGTTAAAAGATTATATACAATTATGTACAAATCCCACAACACAGAAGAACTCCAAAAATTTATTAATCTTCCTGGATTATATATAATCCAGGCGTCGAAAATATATAAGCAATATTAGAATTAGTTTTATTCATAAAAAATTCTACATGTAAAAATGCTATGCTTCGCTAAATTAAACTAAATTATTTATGTATTATAATTATTTTAAGTCTTGGATTATTAAAATAAAATACTTGTTTCGATTTTAGATTCCCGTGCCTGAAGAGAACAAATTAAATAGTAACATTACTTTAACTTATACCGGTCTTAATGGAACAACATTAAAGGAAAACTTGTATTCTCATTATGGACCAGATTATACATCTGACGGAAAAATCGTAGATTTCGCCACCACTTTCGGTGTTCTTTTTGCTGGCGTGACTGGCATAATGGCTGGTGCTAATATGTCTGGCGAATTGAAAAGCCCATCGAAAAGTATACCAATAGGCACACTTTCAGCAGTCGGCTTTACATTCGTATCGTATATAATACTGTCGCTATTAATGTCCTTAACTACACCTTACATTACAATGCAAAACAATTATCTATTTTTAATGCCAGTTAATTTTTGGCCTCCGTTTACTGCTATTGGTATTCTAACTGCAACCTTTTCTACAGGACTGAGCAATTTAATTGGCTCGAGTCGTATTTTTGAAGCATTATCGAAGGATCAAGTTTTTGGTTCATTACTGAATTTTGTGCAAAAAGGTACTTGGAGAGGAAATCCAATAGCAGCAGTGCTAACAAGTTGGGTTCTAGTTGAATGTATATTGCTTATCGGTTCATTCAACATAATTGCTCAAGTGAACTCGGTGTTATTTATGCTTTCGTATTTAGCGACGAATTTGGCGTGTTTAGGTATAGAACTAACAGGTGCACCGAACTTCAGACCCTCTTTCAAGTATTTTACTTGGCATACTTGCCTAATAGGCTTGATTGGTACATTGGTGATGATGTTTGTCATTAATCCTATATATGCTTCTTCTAGCATAATATTGTGTTTAATTATGGTCATTGCCCTGCATCTATTTTCACCGGCAACACAGGCAGCGCAATGGGGTTCTATTTCTCAAGCATTAATGTTCCATCAGGTAATATAGATGTGGAGTAATATTATATTACATTATTGCATGTATTATTTTATATTTTCATATAGGTTCGAAAATATTTATTAATGTTGGATCCACGGAAAGATCATGTTAAATTTTGGAGGCCTCAGATGTTATTGCTTGTTTCTTCGCCACGTTCATGTTGTCCCTTAGTTGATTTTGTTAATGATATGAAAAAAGGCGGACTTTATGTTATTGGACATGTAAAACTTGGAAATTATACAGATGTATCTGATCCCGCAGTTGAAGAAAATGCACAGTGGTTATCATTCTTAGATCATATGAAAGTAAAAGCTTTTGCAGAAGTCACTTTAGCGACAAGCATACGCGAAGGCGTGCAACATTTAATACGTTTATCTGGGATCGGTGCTATGAAACCTAATACAATCATTTTAGGCTTTTATGATAATGAAACTCCAAAAGATTTCTTCCAAAGGTAGTTATCTCTATGAGTATCACAGTTAGTTGAATTTAAATAAATTTCATTTAAATAAAATTAATATTCATATTTTCATTTAGTGCTTCTTCGCAATACAAAACTGATGATTTCAATAATGGTGAGATAAACAATTTCCCAATGAGAGTTGAAGGGGAAGAAAAGCACATTAATATCGAAGAATATGTGGCCATAATATGCGACGTTTTGCGTATGAAAAAGAATTTATGCTTATGTCGACATTTTCATCGCTTGGACAAAAATTTTATTGCAAAGTAAGTGAATATACTTCAAATTATTTCCATATTAAATATATACATTTGATTTTACATCTTTGACTGTTTTACAAAAGCCATATTGACATTGCATGTATTTCTAATCTATTACGTTAAACACTTATTACCTTTAACGAGGTTTCTAGAAAAATTAATATTAATTACTTCGTAATAATTGATTACAATTTAGATGTATGGGACGATTTAGGCTAGGTTAGGTTATACCGTCGATCCCAAAAAATCCCCTTAAGTCTACAGACCCATTGGTTAGAACCACTTAGTATTTTTGGCAATGCTTATAATGCTATTTAAAGGGAGGCCTTGTAGTTCTCCAAGATTCTCAAAAAAGAAAGCCCATAAAGTGGTAAGGCAGCACCGCGCATGTGCGGAACATAAACAAAGCAGATGGAAGGCACATTCATCGTTCTCATCACAACTGCGGCAGGTATGATTGAAAGAGAGATTTATTCTTCTAGATAGAGAATTGGATTTTATTTATTGGAGCGTGGCCCAATTGCATACAGATGCCTGCATATCGTTAAGTCTTCCCATCTTTTATAAAAAAGTTCTGTGATAGCTTGCACGATGGCACGGTATTATACTAATTGTTTTTAATAGGTGACGATGTTTACATAAAAAAAATCTATTATTTATTTTATATTTTGATACGGTCCGGTGCACACGTGCGGCAAAAAACGCTTGATGCCGCCACTCTGCCCCTGAACCCTTAAAAACATATGTACAATCCGATTGTACAATCGTTAAAGCGGCGAAATGGCGAAATGGCTACAACAAACGTTTATTGCCGCTTATGTGCACCGGTGCTAAACGATTATGAGATTTCATAAATTTTTAAACTTCGGTGGCAGGTGAAAGCACTACGTTTTGGTGATGATTTGACTACAGTTGTATTTAGCTTCAAATAAATTTATTATTTATTATTCTCGACTTATTTATTATAAATAGATCCTAATCACCTGCTTTATGTAAACCTATACCAAAGACAACTTATTATATAGATGTTCAATAGTAGCAATAGAGCAATATTAGCTGTTGCCGGATCAATACCCATAGCACACATATCTATCATAATTTGTTTCGTTCTGCTCTGCTATGATTTTACTTTATAGTACGTTTGTAAGGGATGTCTTCATCTGCATCTGTAAAATTCTCAAGGAACTAACTAGATGTCTTTATTCAAATTCGTACCTACTTTCTATCCTCATCTGCATCTCATTATATTATATAGTATATAGATGTGCAAGATCTTTTTTTTTGTTTGTTTACGAAAAAAATGAAGATGAAAAGCACAAAACCAATACAAAGATATAGCATATTGTCTGATTTTAATCAAATAAAAATCATATTAATATAAAAACATTATGCCTATGTATAATGTTAAAATATAATTTCCTTCATCTTTTTTGTTACTATCGCTCGGTTCTTTTACTCCTTACGCAACAAAGTGTTAAAAGGGATTTAATAATCTTCTCATTTATTTTGCAAATATTTGTCCTATTGAATAAAATTATCAATATTAAAAATATTGAAAAAGTTTATCGTGCTCTTGTTAATCTAATTATATATTTCGAAGTATTTATATAATATCTGTAAACGGATCTGTTCGTGTAAACGGCACTTGGTAGTCGAACTTGGCGAGTGGCTCTGGGACGTTAGCCCGATTGTTCTTGGCACCTGTTGTCTAAATAGTTGTACACTCTGCGTTGATTGTGAAGCTCTTCTTAATTTATTCTAAACTCTTTATTATATACTATATATAAATAATGTATGTGAACATATGTAATAAATTATTAAACAAATTTTTTTCATTTTAAACTTTGCAGAAGCAAACATATGAAATATATTGACGTATGGCCAATAAATGTTTTTGATCCCTTAGCTGAAAATCCTTTTGATGTTGTTTCGTTGTTCATGATGCAGTTGGCAGTTATAATAAATATGTTAGCTAAATGGAAACATTTACGTTTGCGCGTCTTCCTTTGCGAAACTGGAAACAGCGCTTCAAATATTACGTGAGTATCACTTAAAAACTTTTCCCAAATAATTTTAATAATAATTTGTTTGCAATTTTTAAGGTCCTTTGATACCTATGCGCCGCAAATGGAAGTTTTAAGCAGAATGAAACTGCAGCAATCGCTAAAAGAGTTACGTATTGATGCCGATATTATTGAAGTAAGTGTCGTTATGATAATTTTTTTTTTTTGTAATAAAATGTCATATAATCTGAACGGTTTATATGATATTGATGTAATTTTTATATTTGCTTATGTCACAAAGACAATGCAAATTAGATAATAAGAATAAGAAAGAACAGGGTACTAGCTCCCATTTGAGCAGAGCATCGCGACCATGATTGATCTTTTGTGCTACAACAGACCCTAACTGAACAAAAGACATTCCCCCTTTCGAATGAAGGCCAAAATGTCGGTTGTTGTGGACCTGCTAATGTCGGAAGGTGAGAGCAATTCCCGACCCAGTGATCTCCTCCTGGCCCAGATCAAAGCTGGGCAGTCACATAGAATGTGGCTGGTTGTCTCCTCTGCCTGCAAGCAAAGTCTACAATCTATCTCTTCGGATAGGCCCATTTTGTTGAGATGGTAACGTAGCCCGTTAGATATCCCGTTAGATATCCCACAAATTAGATATTTATATATAATAATTATTATACAATTTTTGCACATGCAATATAGATCAAGGAGATGTATTTTGATATAATTTAATATAAATATATGTATTTTAGATACAAGAATGGAATCGGAATGAGTCATTTACTCAACATGCTCGGATATTGAAACAATTTACAAATGATGCTGATGCAGTTATAGATACAATATCTGAAGAGAGCTATGATAATTCTGTTTCATATATGAAAAGGTAATTTATTTTAGACACTCTAAATTAATTTTTAACAAATTTCAACTTAAATATTGTGTTTACTTTTAAAGAGTTAATCAAATTATACGCGAACGATCGGACCAGACTGCTGCATCTTTTATTTATTTAGCTGCTCCTCCAAAAATCAACTCGCCCGGTTTTAATGAACGCGCTGTACGTTATATTGACTTGTTAACCGAATTGACTGCAGATCTCCCGCCGACTATTCTAGTACACGGTGTCAACTTGGTTACTTCAACTACACTTTAAATTAGCTTTATCTGTTAATAAGCAATATAAATTTAGACAAATGCCCAAGTACCTTTCGATGAAAATTCATTGATTAACATATTCATTTCGATTCCAATTTCAGAGAAGAAGTAATTATGTTTTATATTTGTATTAGTTATGTATTATGTGCTTATTAAAAAAAAAAAAATATATATATATATTTTCATAATAATTAACATATGATACTGTTTATAAAAACGCTATATATATATGAATGAAATAAATTGCGAAGTTGACAAAAAGTATTGGTGATTAATTAATGACTATGACTTGTTGCAACATTATGTGAAAGAAAAATTTTTAATGTGTAAATGGATTTGCAGCTATTTTTTTACACATATTTACTATTAACACCGTACATAAGTACATAATTCAGTACAAGGAATGTAACATATATTAATAAAAATAATAATGAATTTATAAATTGACAT
>NC_051848.1:99358395-99362121 GCF_002237135.1 Teleopsis dalmanni
ATTAAACAATCACGATACTCTTAATAATAAATACACATAAGTATAAATATAATCCTTCGATACATTTGCGAGTAGTCATTTACTCCTCAAGCCAGTTCTGGCTAAAAGCTCATTTAGTCGATACGTACCGTAAGAACTTAAGCAAACTTAAGCCAAAGCGACATGCACAGCCAACCATACCCGTATATGTGACAGTAACAAAATAAGCAAACTTCGCGGCTTTTGTTTATTTCGTTTCTATCTAATACACAGGTATGGTTAGTTGTGCATTTCGCTTTGACTTAACTTCTTAATCAAAGCGATTTGTGTGTGTCAAATATTTATTTTGCTTACCTCAACTTCAGGTATGGTAATGGTTTTCGATATTCGGTAACACAAGTAATTTTATTTATCATAACTTTGTTCTGTAGGCAGATTAACACAAACAAAATCAGCTGATTTGAATGTCCACTTCTAATTTTTCGTTTTAATTCAACTGAAAAAGTTCGTTCAAACTTATATGGTTTGTTTTTGCATCGAATACCGAATTAACGAATTATTAAATTCAGTCTCAATATTCAAGTTGCGAGGCCCAAAAACTTCAGTTAACTGTTTCTGGTGGGCAAATTAAATTAAATAAAAATAAATTGATGAAAAGGTTTTTGACAAAGCGAGACAAGAAACCAAAATGTTCATCTAAATCAGGGCTGTCCAGACCAGAAGCAATCGCGGTCTGGATTTAACTAATGTTAAATTTAGTTTTATTAATTTATCAATTTAAATTTATTTATTTGATATATCATAAAAATGAAATAATGTGGTCGTGATCTAAATTACAATTACTTGTGCTGTGTGAATAGGCTATCAAAGATCCAAGAATCAATGAGTCGAGTTCTTAGAGATACCATATATAATATTTCCAAAAAATAATTTGTAATAGTATATGTAGTTAATTAATTTTGAAACAATTATAATGTTGATACACTTTTATTTACAATTAGTAATACGATTTAAGTAATAGTTTTAATTAAAATTATTGTCATTATTAAACTGTATCATGCCCATATATGATTCTGCCCTCTTAAGTGCAGCATACAACTTGAATTAAATATTAATAATGTATATATAAAATATACCGCTAATAAAATAGTTGCGGTTTTAAATTTGTACTATTAAAGAACGTTTTAAGCTATAAACATTTTTCAACTTGTAAAAATGCTTATCAAAATTAACTTATATTTGAAATAGTTTTATATTCACTTTTACTTAGCGTTATTTAAATATCTTGAAACTGTGCAGCCTGCAGGACGGACATTCGGAATATTACAGCTGAATATAAATTTTCGGATTAAATTTCTACTCATTTATAAAATGATATATAATATTGTTATACTATTCGCATATGAATTTAATTGATATGCTTTAATATATATATATATACATAAAATAAATATATTTATGAAAATATGTATATACATATATCCAAATATATACAAAGTATTCGTCATTAACTTCAATGTTCCAACTAAACATTTGATGTTAACTAATATATATCGAACGTGTTATGTATCTAACATTTTACAACAATAGTTCCATATCATATTAATATTATATATAATACATATAAAAATGTCAGAGAATAAAAAATTACCTGACCCAAAGAAATGGTCTCAAATATATAATTAGATGTATAACTATATATGTGTATTTTGTATTTATAGTTCATTGAGTCTATCTTAATGTAATTTCGCTTACTTTTATTACTAAATCTCTAACATTGTTTTCGCAATGAACTTAAACCACTGTTTCACCACGGTAGATTACACTCCGTACTAATCTACTTATTGGTTTTGTGAAACTTTTCCCAATTCAATTAGTTCAATTATGCTCCTGGAACCATCGGAATAAACGTTCATTATCAGTTCATTGACAAATGATTTACATTTAACCTAATTTGTTATATATACATTTCCTGAAGTTTTATATTAGAAATCTGAAGCATGTTTAGATATAGCAAAATTAAGCAATCTGAAAAAAAACCAAGCAGAGACTTTTCATTTTTTAAAAATGGATTAATATCCATCTGTACAAATAATTCATTAAGCACCATTTTTAAAATATTGATTTAGTCACTTCAATTGCCAGTACCCTAATAGTACATTCACACTGTCTCATTTAGGCACTTGTTCATTTAATGAGTGATGACTGAACGTTCACATTATAATGACCTCATTTATGCAGCTGATAAAACTTTTATAAACTTTACTTAATAATATATCACACAAAAAAAATTAAATATATAATTGATACATTAAATCATTTATATACATTTTAATATATGAAAAAAATACATATTCAATTAATAAAAACAAAAAAGTTTTTAAATACTTAGGTGCTTTCTCAGAGCCTTTTTTTTACAGCTCAGCTGTTGTTTGTTTACTTTATATATAAAATATGATACATATTTCAAATTTTCATTTTTCTTGTGGAAAATTTACTTTTAAGGGTTGCATTCGACATTTTTCCTCTTAAACGAGCTAATTTATTGATAATGAGATCATTTATATGAATGGTAAATTATCTTCATTATTATAAAGCCCTATTCCATCAGGAACATAGACTATTTACATAAAATGTTTAATGCTAAAAATCCTAATTCGTTAAATGATTTATTAGTTTCATACCGGATTGTTCTTCTCCAGAGACAGGCCTGCCGAGCTCTAGTGGCAATGAGGATTCCATTTACGGCACATGATGCGCTCAATCATCTCAATTAGCGTGTTAATGAGCAACCTGCCAAATGGCAGACAATGTAAATGAATATTAATACCTGAACTAAATAAGAATTCATTATACTTTCCTAAGATTCTTACAAAATAAATACTTGTTACTTTCTATCGAAACTCGTGGCCGTGGTAAAAGGTGCTTACAGTTGAGTCAAAGTAGAAATAAACTTTTCCTCGATAGTTTGGACACATTAAGCAAAGTCTTTTATTAATTAGATGGCCATGCACTTCTGAATTGGGAGATTTTGTTACTATTTTCTTCAAGACTGAAAATAACCTTCAAGGACTGAACAAATAACCAAATTGCCATATATTCTTGGCACTCACGACCTTGATAAGTATCGACATGTTCAAGAAAAAAACTGCAATTATAACAACTTTTTAATTTTAGCTGCATGTTTGCAATTAGCGGTCACATTGTTAGTACTTTCAAAAGCAAAATGAAAGTTTTTAACAGGTAAAATACAAAAAAAACATTGTGTGAATCCAATAAAAGACTAATTATGCTAAAATCGCAAAGCCATTTAGTTCTGGTGACAGATTTAATGAAAATTTTTTATCAATTTTGGAAGATGTGCCCCATATAATATGTGATATTCTTTTTGTAATAAAAAATATTTCATATAAGTAAAAAAAAATAAAAACGGAACTTTTAAATCATCATATCGGGAAGAGTTTTCTTTAAAACTTAGCTGATTTTTTGGAACACTGCAACCGAATAAGAAATATTTTTTTACTTATCTTTAGAATTATGCCCGAGATTGTGATTTTTTTGTAAAAAAAAAACTGTATTTACCTAAGTTAACATAATTTTACGAATAAATTTGACATAATCGTCCAAATTTTTTCTATAACGAACTTTTATCGTACTTTCCTAATTGACATCGTCAATATATACTTGTACCTTAAAATTTGTTCTAATTTTTTTTTTTTTTTTGCCACCTCCAATTCTAATTATTGA
>NC_051848.1:99362221-99379188 GCF_002237135.1 Teleopsis dalmanni
TAAGGCTACCTTGAAAGTGATCAAATGAATATTGATTGATTGTAAATATTTTGTTTCTTATTTGATACAATATTTTCCTATGGTTTGTTACACATAATATAGTATTTTTACGTCCAATGACACAATATTTATTTATGCTGAAAAAAAAATGTATTGCAAAGTATAACATACTATATGTATAACATACATGCTCGGTTTTGACTAAATTTTGGTGGATTTAGTCTTTACTCTTCTATACTAGGGTTCTTGCGAGTTCTAAGCGTGGTACTCCAAACAAATTATATGCGGACTATAAACTCATTAAAAAATCCAAATTTATCCTAAGCCCACTGATGATAAGTACTTGTCAATATTCAAAACAGCGGTGTATGGTCAGCCAAATTTCAATGAATTAACTAAAATTTTTGTTGTTGTTTTTACATTTCTATTTAAATTCTTCTAACTTTTAAATAGTTAGCAGACGCGTGCTCTCTATGGTATTGAGAGAGAATGTTTAGAACTCAACCCCATATCAACCGAACAATCCTTTTGAATGGACAAATCTTAGCTGACTATAAGTTTCTGCTTAAAAGAGTTTTTACTGTAATTTTATTTGGTAAAAATGAAACTATAAAAATTCTATTGAAATCTTAAAAAATAATCTTATAAGTTAAACTAGTAAATAAAGTTTAAGAATCGCTGTTTCTATTTTAAGCTTCGTGCTTATTTTGCACAAAAATTAATCGAGCCAACATTGACCTTTACCGCTGAAACAAGAAGTGAAAATAATTTTTAACACTGCGTGGTCTCTTCATCACATAATCGAGATCGTAGATATGCAAACGTAGATACTATTACTATTATGTGCCTTCAGACCAAAACAAAAACCCAAACAGGGAAGTATTATGTGTCGCTTCAGATGGGACTTCGACACATATTAAGAAGCGGCTACCAATCATTTTTTGCCGTTTTATTTAAATTTAAAAAAAAACTTGTTTACAGCACCTGACGGCACTATTCTATAATAAATAAAAAAAATACTTGCTAATTAAATTAATTAATTAATGAATAGTCAAAGTGTTGAACATATTCCCAGATAATTTCATATTGTTATGTTAATGGGTAAGGTTCTACAGATGAAGTTAATTACCACATAATTATTCAATTTTTCAATAAAAAATTCTATCTCAAGTAAGATCAAGAATAAATCAAGTGATGATCAAAGAATTTGTAAATCATAAAAAATACTTTGAGATGGTAAACAAAATCAAGTATTTCGTCGACGAAATAATAAATTAAAGTTAAACGATTTAAATACTTGTGATCTTTAATAATAAACATGTTGCTCATCAGTAATTTTCAAATTTCTTATATAGTCTGAGATATAAGAAACAATATCCATAAAGGTTTCTAATAAATAACTGGACAAATGTGTTAATAATGCACAGCGCAACCAGAAATAAAGAGATATAGAAATATCTTACATCTCTGGTGCAACCACTAAACAATTGCATGGAGTGTTTTAAAGTAGAAGTCAATAACTCTTTTTCTCGTCTTACTAATCATAGATTTAAGCTGTGAACATCCATATCTCAATGTTCATCCATAAGAGCTGAGTGACTTAACAATTGAAGTGGAATGACTGAGAGATAGAGCGAAAAAGTCAGTATGTAAGTCCGTTATGTATCATCCAGCACTTTTGTTTCATTCTCTGTACATATTACGTTGAGGCTACTTAAGTCAGTGCACTTGAGCACTTTTACTCTCTATTAAATGCGAGGTTTCTTCATAACCCCTCTCTACGCCTTGACTACTGAGATCGCTGGCATTTCTTTTTATTGCTATATAATATCATTTTTACCAATTTCATGTTAGAAAGCTTTGTAAGTATGCATATTTTCCTTAAGCGGGTATTACACATCATACTTGGCGCGAAGACCTGTTGCGACTTCGCTTGCTATTACACATCATTCACATCATTATTTTGAACAATCCTCAGCAAATAATAATACAAATATACTACAGAATAAAATCATGAGAGCATTTAAACGTTGTTTTCGCTTGCATGATTTAGAACAGAATAAAATTTGCATAGAAGCCGACATAAAAACGAGCAAGTCTAACGAAAAATCAACGACGAAACGACGAATGCCATTTAGTTTAGGATTTTTAAGCGTGTTTCTGGCTTCGAAAGCTAATGTGTACATATCTTCATTATAACATTTGGATTTGCTAAAATTTTCGGAAATCCCGGGAATATACGTCATAGGAAGATAAATTTTTAGTTAAGGATCGGATGCACTGTATTCAAGATATCAATTAGAATTCTTTCATTTTCCTTATGAAAAATTGGATCGCTGATATTCAGTAGAAATATTTATAATATAAATAATTTTGTATAAAAATTAAGATATAACTAAATATTTAACACAGTTTAAAAAGTGTAAAAAACATTTTTATAAATTTATGTGTTAAATAAACGACCTAAGCCCAGCAACAAATATAAAAACTAATTTATAAATTATATTATTATATCTAAAAATTTACTGATTAAAGAACATATAGGTAAATACATTTTGTATATATATAAGTTTGCTTAACTTAAGAGGCCTTCACTTCCACTTCTTTAATAGCATTCGATTTTACAGATATATTCAGTCGTACTAACATCACATTTTTAATCAACTATATTATCTGCCTATTTAAATTAGAATAAACTTTTATTGGAAAATACATGTACGACATAATACACATTTCAAGAAAAAATGTGTATTATGTCTCATTTGACTATGAGAAGTAATGTATTATACTTACTCATTTGACTATTGCAGACGCGTGTCGTTCTTCGCCACGTCCAGATGCCTCCTCCAGCCAGCCCGATCAGTGGCTTGCAATAGCTAGTTTGTAATACCGAGTGCCTTTATACCGTTTTTCACGTGTTTCTTCTACTAAAAGATGCGGTTGTTTTTCTATGTGCTTCACCATGTCCATGTTGCGATATAATTCGTACAACTCATCATTCTATCTAATTTGATACTAATTGCTAACACATAAGAGACTACATACTTATCTTCCAAAGAAGTTTTCTCTCGAGTGTTCTTAACGCTGTTAGTTCTTGTCCTAGTGTCTGCACTATACAGCTGTGTTTCTCGATTGCTTACCTAATCCCCTAGGGGGTTAGTTCACCCTAACACCCTTGCCGCAGAACTAACGAGGGATACTTATAGCATTTGTAGACTAATACGCTTCGCAACTTCTGATTTGCCGAGTAGATTAAAAAAAAAACCTATAATCGTACTCTAATACAGTCTAGCTGTTTACCTCTACTTAATTGTAACACAAGGCGGTGATTACCACTGGGTACTCCCGTACAAGCCTGTTAAATACTGTTATTGTCATAAATAGTCATTATTATTCATGCTTAGAATAGATTATATATAATAAAATGAAATTCAAAAAAAAGCTATTGTGCAAATTATTTAAATAACATTAATAACTCTTATAAAACGAGGAGTGATAAAAGCTCCTCTATACTTAATAGTGGTTAGCATTATTTTAAATCAAATCTTTCTTTAATCTTTCTATTGCTATCTGTTTTAATATGTAAGTATTTCCAAACTAAACCACTTTTAATAAATTTAATTATTTTCCTCAAACTTGTTTTAACTGAAACTATAATTAAATTAACTTAAAAATAAATAATCATACTTTATTGGCGATAAACTCGATGAACTTTGATGACTAAATAAACCATAAACTATTTTTGCAACAAAACAGAGACATGGGATCTAGCTTGGGGACATGGGGTAGTATAACTATCAATTAATATTTTCAACATAGAAATTGTTATGGAAATCGCGTAAGTTGACCTAGTGATCTATTGCCAATAGAATATAAATTTAATATATTATTATATTAAAATAAAAAACATTAAACTGAAATAATATCATTGCATTTTGCTTCGTATAGCTTCTACTATTGTCTAATACCTATAATATATCGTGTTATTGGCTTGTCTTATGAAGGTGTTCAACTGCTTTGAGTCCAACTAAAATTCTATGCAAATTAACACTGTCGGAGAACAGAATGAGAAAATAAATCTTCAAAAAAATTTATTAATTAAATTAAGTTACCACCAAATGGTAAAGAAGCTACAAAATAACAGGAAATCTTTTTCAATGCCGGCTTGCGTTTTTACCGAAACAATTTCAATATGTTTTCTTATCAATGAAGAAACTCACTGTTTTAGTTTATTTTTACTCAAAAGGTTGAATAAATTAATTTATAAGAATAGCAAAAAAAAAATTGATTAGTAAACGAATATCGCATAAATAAAAAATAAACATAAAAACATATAAGGAAATTCAACATAAGAGGCAGATCTTGAGCTCTCTTCCCTAAAACAAATTTCGCTTAGTCATTTACACAAATCTCGGCCTCAAGACAAAAACCAATTAATTATTTAAAAATTCTGTGAATCACACAATATAAACGAATTTATGTAGAAAGTACAACACAACGAGTCTACATAAAACTGAGTTATTAGTGGTCTTAGAGTTTTTTTTTTAATTGATCTAATTATTCAGAAAAATAATTTTATTAAAATAAAAAAAACTGTTCATAGTAGTCACCTCAACCCACAAAACCCACAAAAATGTTGAGAGGGTCTGTAAAAGCAACTTTTGAACTGGTTCTGGCTAGCTTATCAGCTTATTTATTTCCTAAAACTCCTCTGGACCCGAAACACAACACAGACTTACCTTTTTCCGAGCTGCAAGTGACTGTAGTAGTTTGTAACAGTCGAGAACCTGTTTCGATTTGAAAATCCAAAATGACAGAACTTTAAGAACAACGTGGCTGTCGGAGTAAGTAACAATTCTCGAGCCAAAGAATTGTGTCTTCAAGTATGAAAATTGCCTTCAGCTTGTAGGACACTTGTGCCCTTTGTCTCCGAAATTCTGGTGTTGATTCATTATACATCAGCACCTATGCCTCCATTCATTTTTGATTCGTGTGTGTACTAAATCAAACTTTTTGGGTCAACCTGTGGGCCAATAATGTTGAAAGCAGATTCTAGAAATTGTAATTCTTCATAAAGCGGTGATTACCACTGGGTAGTTCCGTACATGTCAGTCAAATATTGTTATTGTCATAAGTAGTACTTATTATTCATGCATAGAATAGATTGTACATAAAAAAAAAATTGCCTATACGTGAGATTTCTTTTGTTAAGTGTTAGATTTTCTCTGCGAAAAGAAAAATACTTCTTGAACACCCTTCTTTCGTAATCGGAGATATTCATTATGACATATTTATTATCAGCCTGCAATGACTTTTAATCCCAAACTGAAGATTTGATAGTGGACAATACACAACATGATGGGAAGTTCACGTTGTACATTATCGTTACCTCTGTAAAATTATGTGCTTTAGGTACATCACGATTTGGAGTAAAATATCACAACCATACACTTTGGTATACCCTTGTGTACTTACCTACACCGCAATTTACAACTCAGAACGTCGCAGTAAATTTTAATATATTTTTATTCTTAATCTTGTTATTTACTTTAGTGTACTTCTACGTAGTATAGTGTATGGTGTATGGCACCATATAATTTTATACCAATATATCTTAGCTTAATTGTTATTAATTTTGTATGAGTCGCTTGTAGTTCAAGGTTACCAAATTTTATTTTATAAAAATGTTCAATAAATTTTTATAATTATATTGCATTTGAAATTCTTTTTTCTCATAATAAATCGATTTTTTTTTTTTTTAATTAACTTGTTTTAAGTTTTTGTGTCTTTTGGCATTGTAGAACCAGAATGCGGTGGAATAATTAGGCACCAGCGAAGTTGATTCAATGCCTGAGTGAGAGCGTGCACGTGACCTTGTAAAAGTTTAGTAACCCAAGAGAATTGAGTGCAAGACCAGATTGAAGCTGGAAAATCGTCCAATGGTCACAACTACCAAAGGCAGTTAGGAAGTGGAACAAATCCCTTACAAACTTGTTTGTTAAGTACAAGAAGTGCGAAACTTAAATGCTATGAAGAAGGTCGGTAGGATTAATGTACTGTTAAATATTTTTCAAAAAATTTTTGTGTATTTTGAAAATAATTTTTTTACGCTGCATTTATTTTTATGCTTACATAAAATTCTTAACTATAAATCAAGTATTGGTCAGCATAATTAATAAGTATTCCCTAAAAAAAACAAAAGGTTTAAAGGTTTATCACTAAGAACAGGGCTGTGCAAAGTACGACCCAGAGATCTTATGCGACTCGGGGACATGTTTTCATATATTTTCATATATTTTGGTAAAATCACATTATTTTATTTTCATGATATCCAAAATAAATAAATTAAAATATCTAAAATAATTTATTACACGGCACACTAATTGACAATAACTTTAGTACATACATTGTGACCGAAAAGCTTTCGGAAATTCTCATTTAAAATTCGCGCGCTGTATATTTTCCGATATTTTAAGTTTATGTAGTTTGGCAGCACTGTCCTTAATTACTATGCCAAAAATGAGCGCGATCTGTCAGACAGTTCGTTTACGGCAGCTGTTGAAACCAGTTCACCTCAGTAGGGCGTTGCGAAAAAAACAATGGAAAAAAATATTGAACAAAGAGTTTGCATCAAATTTTGTGTTTCGAACGAAATTTCGTGTGCAGAATCGTTGCGAATGCTACAAAAGGCTTATGGGGAATCAGTTTTATCGAAAACTCAAGTTTATGAGTGGTACAAAGCCTTCCAGGACGGTCGTACGACCGTCGAAGACATTTCGCAACGCACTACTGAGGTGAACTGGTTTCAACAGCTGCCGTAAACGAACTGTCTGACAGATCGAGCTCATTTTTGGCATAGTAATTAAGGACAGTGCTGCCAAACTACATAAACTTAAAATATCGAAAAATATACAGCGCGCGAATTTTAAATGAGAATTTCCGAAAACTTTTCAGTCTTAATGTATAGTATACTAGGTGGATTGTTAAATACCCAACCCAAGTAATAAAAAACGCAAAATTATATTTTATGCTTTAATATAATTCGACACATTGAGTCCAACGATTTTTCAACATTTGGATACCTTTTTAATAACACGATTTATCAAGTACTCCAAACTATACCTTAGTTTCCCATTTCACTGCAACATTTGATGCAGTTCTCTTTCCCTAGAGACATCTTTTTAAATTCTGAAGATCTGAAGAATCTGAAGAATACGGTGGGTGAGAGAGCAATTCCTAATGTAATTCATTTAATTTTGTCATGGGTTTCATTGACGTGTGTGTGGGTGCGTTATCCTAAAAAATAAAATTTTTTCTTTAACAAATGTGGTCGTTTTTTCTTCGATTTCTTCATTCCATCGATTCAATAATATGCAATACTAGTCTGATATTTTTGCTTTCTCTTATTCGTTTTTCCAAATAGTCTATGAAAATTATTCCACTTGATTGTTGAGTTCATGGTCATTTTTGAGCACTACCCCCGACCTCTACCTATTCACTAGCTTGTTGTTTTCAACAGCTTCAGGTGTGAAATAATGGATCCATACTCCATCAATTGCCACTACTTGACAATTCGCTTACAATCAGCTAGATTGTGCATGAACATTTTTTAACAAAGTTTTGAATGACGCAGTCGTTGTCGGTATCATTTTTGATCAATGGTGAGCAAACGCGGCCCTCATATCCATCTTACCGAAAGCTTTTTCATACCCAAATATTCATGTAAAATATTCGATACATGTTCATATGATATATATATATGATATATCATCTCTAACTGGAACCAGGGGAAGATTGCAGCTGATATTTTTTATAATTACCTAATATTTTCTTTCAAATGCCCATTAGCCGACCTGTACTTTATGACTACTTATGCAATATTGAAACTCAACATATTCAATCTTTAAAAATTTATACACACTGTATTTATATACCCTGGAATTATTTGCGAAATCTGACAGACTTACCAACACCGCGTTATCAAATCTCAGAATGGTTACAGGTTCCCATGCAGAAAGGTATGCAGACCTGAGGTCAATTATTGCTTAGTCTGCTGAAGTGATAAACAATAATCTAGTCAAGATATAGAGAGGGGTTTTGAAGAAATCTCGAGTTAAAAAAGAGTATAAGCACTAGCTCAAAACAGCTTCAACATAATATACCTAAATACTGCAAGTTTGTACTTTTTCTACCATATGTACACTGTCATACGATGAAAGTACATAGACCTCTATATCTTTCTTAATAGTCTCTTACATATAAATTGTAAACTAAAGATTAAACGTGACTAGACTACTATTTCATATTTCATTTTTCATCCTTGGAAAAATGCTTGAAAAATGCCTACATATCCTTGGATATGTATCGCTTAAATAAAGTCTGGAGATCATCTCAGTTATCGCGCCGTACTAAAATTCGAATATGTAACACCATTATAAAATCTTGCCTCCTATATGGACGTCAATCTTGGAACGCTGCGGCAGACGGCATCAATGCACTACAAGTTCTCGTAAATCAATCATTATGTAAAATTGTTAAAGTATTGTGGCCAAACACAATTCCAAATGAACGTTTATAGTCTTTAACTCAACAAACAAGAACCAAAATCAAAAAGCGCAAATGGGACTGGGTCAGTCACACTTTGCATAGACCAATTGGTGACACCACAAGAATGGCGATTGAGTGGACCCCAATGAGTAGCAGAAGAAGGGGCAGACCTACACACACTTGAAAAAGGCAAATTGATATGGAAATAACACGTATGCGGAAAAACTGGCAAGAGTTAAAGGTACTAGCCAACAATCGTACTGAGTGTAACACCTTTGTTGCGGCCCTATGCTTCTCCTAGGAGCTATCAAAGCATTTATACTTCGATAGCTTGTTGTCAGATTCTAGCACAAAGTTTTTATTTTATAAATTTCCATTTTGGACTACTTTCTTTTGTGGACTGAACCTAAAAAATTAATTCTTTGCCTATAGGTGTACTAGTACTCTCTTAGCTGTCACTGCAAATGTCAATATACAGACCGCATTTTTTCTTCCCGATAATTCAGCTGATTACCTTCAGTATGTCAAAGATTTCTACTGAGAAGACTTTCGTTATGTTTGCAATAGAAAGTAAATACTCGGTTGCATTGTTTAAGTGCAACCCAGATCCAGTACTACGATCTGCTCAGGTGTGAATTTAACTGTTTCAACTTAACCATTGATACCGTTCTGGAAATCAGAAATCATGCCTTTGTTCAAAACATATTGAGGGCACTTGATACTGCTCCATCTGATTATCACGTCTTCTTTGCACTAAGTAATACTCTAAACGGGCAATTGTGCAACATTTTTGAAGAAATCGGAAAAAGACTACTAGACAAGATATTCTTTAAAAATTAAAATTTTTCTCTCACAAAATTAGTATGTTGTCTAAAACGTGACAAAATGTTGTAATTTGAGCTATCCCTGCAAAGAATCTCATTATCTAACGAAACAATTTATGATTGCTGATCAAGCCGAACGATATATCATGCTTCACAATCCCAGAACTGATTCGGTTCATAAAAAGCATTTGAAGGTCCTGTACTTGTTTGTTGTTAATAACAAAATACGAACAGATATAAGAGGAAGATTTGTCACTCTGAAAGTATCATCATCGTGTATCCCGTATTTGAAAGAAGGTAGTTAACAGTCTAGTTAGTTGTTAATACGATAAGATATGTCAATAAGCATTTTTAAACTTCCAATCACTTAGTTTAGTTGTGCGATAAATTTATGCATATATAAATTAAACGAAAATTCAAAGCGCCAGCTAAAAGCACCAAAAACTAATAAAACGTGCTACAAAAGCAAACATAAAAACAATTTAACAAAAACAACCTCACAAACTATTAAAATTGTAAGCTAACTACAGAAATGTTAAAGAAATGAATAATACTACTTCTAACACCACCAAAACTGTCTGATCAACTAATAAAATTTTCTGTTCTGAAAATCAACCTTTCCGTCTGCACGCTATTTTTTATTTTTTGCACCAACAATAAATACAATTATGTCTATTTTAATATCCTAACCAGGAAAAGAATAAAAGGAGTACAACACCAGCATCTATTACCGACAGACGGATGTACACCTTCATTTACCTGTTGTTAATTTGTCCAGGTAAATCATATACGTATTTTGTAGAATATAAAACATAAATTTTATATCTTTAATGAATCCTTGGTGGAATCAAGAAATTTATTATATCTCTGAATAGTTTCGTCCATCTACAATAATCCAATAATTTGTTCAGTTTTTATAAAAGTAATATTAGACATTGCCTAACTCCAAAAATAAGGTCAAAGGAAATGGTGATATAAGATGATTAATTTTTAGGTATTTTATTTCCAAAATTAGAAACTGGAAAGAAAATACTTAAAAATATGCAAAATTACGGAAAATTCCAAAATTTCCAGGATACTGAACAATGATTTTAATTAATAAATCATTTCAATTTTACATTAATTATTTATTTTTATGCAAAATGTCATATGCAAATTTTATTATTTGCGAAAACATAACATTTGACAGATTGCAACACTGATGCCAATTCTCGCTTAGCGTCTATAGGCCAGCAACTTGCTGTTCTTTGCCATACTTGCGAGCTGCCGAAAGCACCTATTATTTTTTATACATAAATAATTATTTACTGAATTTGACTCATGTCATAAAAGAATTAATAGTAGCCATTGCTGTATTAACAACAACAGTTGCAAAAAAATAAATGAATAAATATATAAATAAATCAATGTGAAATAAATACTCGCAACTTACGAAAGTAAGCATGAGAAGCAACAATAACGCTCTTAAAATCTTCAGAGATAGGTTTTATTAGCAAAAAATTTTAAATCTTAAGTTTAGGTGCAACCAAATTCAAAAATCAGTCTATTGTGAATGTTCACTGGAAATATAATGCAAAATTTCACTCCTCTGTTAAAATCATATGAGCATTTTATTTACTAATAAATTTAAATATGTAAATAAATAAATTAATTTAAATATGCAAGTTAAAAATGCTTACCATTGCCCTTCTAATATTCATTTTACTTTCTTTGATTTAAATGAATAAATTTTTAATGTTTACAATTTTTTTATTTCATATTGTACATAACACAAAAAATATTTAAAATATATGTATTTTAAAAGTGATGTAAATTAGTTTCAACTAGAGTTAATGCAGTTTTTTTATAACTCTAAAAGAAAAATTATAGCTTCTGAATGAAACTGTCATAATGTCATTTAAGATTTTCACTTTTATCAATACGCAGTGTGAACCAACCCTAAAATCGCATTACCTGAGTCAAGATAGCACCTGAGTTAAGATAGCAACGACGCTGGGAGGACTACACCGGAAATGGAACACGAAGTTTTTCTAAGTTTATTAAAACTTAATTAATTTGTCAAAATTAGCTAAATTTAATTAAAAAAACTTATAAGGATCAAAATGCACACGAAAACCTTTAAAGACAATAGAACAAACTTTCATTCAAATATGAAAAACATTATTTCTGTTAAAACACTTATTTGAAAGAAAGTAAAGATGAGAAATGTTCAGAAATATATTATAAAATAATCATTTAATAAATTCAATTAAATATTTTATTCATATTATATGTATTTCATCAAAAATATTGAAATTTTTTCAGCTTAGAATTTTATATAACTTAATATCTGATGGTAAATACTTGGCAATATTCGAAACAGCGTTGTATGGGCAACCAAATTTAAAAAAATTAACTAAATTTTTGTGTTTTCAACAAATTAAATTAATTTTTTTCAAAAATAAAGTTGCTTCTGCTACACAATTCGTTAATTCCTAACAAATGCATAAACACCATAAAGCAAATACAAACACCACAATTTATTTGGTTTTGAAATATAGATGGCAGTCTACCTCCTGCCTTGTTTTTACTCCGTATATGGCAATGCGCAGGTTTTCATTTTTATTTCAAATAATTGAATTTGGACAATTTTTAAAAAATAATGTGCAATAACTATGTAGACGATATTTTGATTGATTTTAATCATTCTGGAAAGGTGATATATTTATCTTTAAAGGAAAAATAAATTCATAGGAGACGAGAAATTTTGCACCAGATGATATATGGTTTAGAGTAAAGTAAGGTAAAAAAAATAGTTATTTTGTATAAGTTTTTTATGATAAATGTAAAATATTCCGTTGACGTTTTAAAATTATATTTTCTGATGTGTTTCTCAACATTTTGTGATTTTACCTTTTTTTAAATAGGTGATTTGGAGGTAATTAAGGTTTAAATTTTTAACAAGATTTTGTGCAAATTCCACTTGGATGATTTTTCTGATTTTTACATCAATTGAAAACTTGTTTTATTGCTTTTCAAACTCATGTGCGTGCAAGTCCTGCATGCTCCTAATTGTTTTTTAATAATTTTTTAAATAAAAATAGTCAGTTTTTTGAAAAAGTTTCCTTTTAGTTTTCAAATATCTCAGCTAGTACGCAACATACGATTATGAGATATATTCCAAATGAAAGATTATTGATTCTTCTATATATTTTTCTATTTAAATAACATATTTTATTTGATGAAAAAGCTTAAATTTAGCTAATTTTGACAAATTAATTAAGTTTTAATAAACTTAAAAAAATTTTGTGTTCCATTTCCGGTGTGGTCCTCTCAGCGTCGTTGCTATCTTGACTCAGGTGAAAATATTTGTTGTTTTGGTACTGTGTTTTGACCAAAGAAACAATTCCGCAAATATGCCATAAATATTTTAATGGAAAATTGTGTGCATTAAAAACCTAAAAATTACAATTTAAAAGGCAAAACAATTTTGCAGAATCGCGTATAACAGAAAAAGATAAACTACAAATACTGCGAAGAATAACAACAAAAATACAGGCAAAAAAAAAAACAACAAAGAAAGTTATTTTCGTGCATACAAGTTTTAACAGGTAAGTTTCGAAAGAAAGTGAAAACTTTGGCTGTTTGTTTCTTCATAATTACCATAACACTTTTGGGCAAAAGAAAGAAAAAATTTTTGAGAAATTAAAGTAAAAGCGATATTATGACAACAAACACAAGTAGCACAAGTTTGCAAGAAATGGATACTAACCCAATTGCAGAGGAATTGGAACAGGATTTCCTAGAATCCAAATGGTGGACCATACCACACCATATCTTGCACAGTATATTCTATTCGTTGCCTGTAAAGGATGTAGTTAGCGCGAGTGGAGTCTGTCGACGTTGGCGTGAAATTGCAAGCGATGAGTTATTGTGGAAAAAGAAAATGCATCGTCACTTCAAGATTGATCCGACATTGCCATTAAAACCAGGTACGTATAAATATATATGTATGACAGTGCAGTGTATAGTGGAAACAGTAAATGGGGCGGGATAAGGCGAGTCGAGGCGGTCACTATTATGATAGCAGTTAAATAATAATTAGGGAGTGGAAGTTCTTCCTACACACAACCTGGGAAGATTATTTTTATCACAAGCTTGACCTAATTCTCTTAACCCCACAACAACAATTGGCCTAACCTTACCCACTCTTGCACAAATGTCAATATCAACTGGTGTTTGCAACAAACATATGTTATGCACATACATATATGCAAAATACTTATGTATACACACGCTCGGCTCGGCTGTTTACATACAAACAGACAAGTAGGTGGGAGGAATTATAAATATCTCATTTAAGGGTAATTTGTAATTTAAATGGGATCAGTGCCAGAGTCTAGATATATAGATTGATTATAAACAACAATAAAACATTTGTTTTCTTATTTGTTATTTATTATAGAAATAATTAGGAATTAGGAATCTCTGCTCGTTTATTGATTGATATTTGAATTAAAATTAAATTAAAAAGTAAAATTAGTTTAATACTAAAATTTAAATACATAGCCTTATATATAATTTTATAATATATATAAATATCAATTTATATGTAGTAGTTATAAGTAATGAAAATTACTTAATAGTTTATAATGTGCCCAGTAAAAAATCTATTCTAATTATTCTTTTAATTACATTTTGTGTTTAATAGATTAAATTAACTTTTAATTAACTAAATTAATTAAAAGTAATTACAATTACTTTATAGTTTATAATGTATTATAAGTATTTTTCTAATACTTCTTTTATTTACATTTTAGGGTTTAATAAATTAAATTAACTTTTAATTAACTAAATTAATTAAAAGTAATTAAAATTACTTTATAGTTTATAATATGTCCAGTTAATAATCTATACTATTTATTTTTTTAATTACATTTTAGTGTTGAATAAATTCGTGTTACGGAGATAAACCGATTTTTAGTCTTAAAAATGACATTATTTATTAACTGACGCTTATATCTGTTTATACCGCTTATACCGATTTCACTATATTTCTGGAACTGATTTGAATGTCTAAAGCCTGGTTCCTACCATCTTGTTTCGAATCGAGATCATGATGATAAACCCACATATCATTCATAGTGATAAAGTAATAAATAACCCTTCTGAAATGCTCTAGATGTTGCTGAATGCGATTAATTCAAAATAGTGAAGTGAAGAAACCATTAACTTAGTTTTTGAAATTCAACTCAACATAAAATATTGCCCAATATGCCTAATGCAAGGAGTAGAACTTCTATTAAGTCTATTTTTGGCCAATCAATGCTCTTACAAAACGATATGTTATTGTTACTGTGTACTTCCTTTGGGGTCTGGTAAATGGCACTTGGTCCTAAAGTCGGTTTTGTTTTTTAGTATTTTAAGTTTTATTTCGTTAGTTTTTTTTTGTATAGTCCTATAAGTATTTCGGGAAATTCGCTTTTGTCTTCATCAGGAGAATTCCTAATATTAAAAACATCTATGCAATTTACAAACTATTTATACTTATAACAGGTGTTATTATTTAATTTTAATTATTTGGGTATTGGTGTTTTTGTTCTTGAATGTAACAGGTTAAAGTGGTTACACTTGGGTGTTTAAATGAATGCTAGCTTTTGGGCCATAGACCCGGCCGTTCTTGGAATTATGTCGTATATTATGTTTACGATTTCTATTGTTGATGCAGTTTTTGGGCGTACTTTACTTGAATTGTTTTTAAGATTTGTACGACCACTTCTAAAAAGACTACCCAAGCCATTATTTTTAAAGGAACAGATTTACCTAACACATACAGCATTTCGTTATAGATTCTCATTGCTTTACATCACTTACAATTTGATCAATGCACGTTGTTCAAGTTTTTCCATTTTTTAAAAATACCTTGACGCATCAAATGGTTTATACTATAAATAAATAAAGTATTGATATATTAAAACAAAATTTCAACTATATTTTAATGAAAGACATAATGTTAAGAACACGTTAATGATTTCGTTCCACTCTGAATAAATAGATGGTGCTACCTGAACTTATAGCACATATATCATATATCAACAAGTATAATAACTTCCGTTAATTTTACAACGTAACAAAAAAAAAATATATAGACCGTGTAAAATTATAGCGATACCAGATTAATGACCTCAGATCCTGTAAACAAGGATAAATAATACTTAAGATCTGTATGTTAATAATGAGTACAATTAAACCCAGTTGAATTATATAGTAATTAATTATTACTATACTGAAAACCCACTTGAGTGGCCATATATTGTCCGTCAGCTTTTGTTTATTCAAAAGATAATACCCTTTGATGTCTGACCAAAACAAATTCGACTTTAAAAAACTTAAGCTCCCAAAAAAGAAGTGTGCGTTGAAGTGAAGTATATTCGGCATAAGCATTTTCATTTAACAAATAAAAGATAAATACAATATATTTTGTTTAATATTGTTTTTATGTATCCTTTCCTATAGGAGCTGAATCGTGGCGTAGTGAATATGTGCGACTTGCCTGCGAAATACCGTTTATACAAACACAATCCATACGTGGACATGCTCATCAAGTGCTCCATGTTAGCTTTTCGCACGATGGTGATATGTTTGCTACGTGCTCCAAAGATGGTTATGTTATAGTAAGTAATACAACAATACTAGAAGCTAACACTGTCCTTAATATGTATATAACAAAAACATGTTATAAACTGGTTATATTCTCCATTCAGAGTTATTTATATTTTTTGAATTTATAGAACTCCAAGTCGTTGGTTATATTTTTTCTGGGAATATTTTAAAACAAATATTTTTTGAGCGATAGCGTTAGTTTTCATTTCAAATAATCCATCAATGCTCATACACTTTATTGCTCATGATAGGAATTGCAGCATGTCTCCAACATTCAAGCAAGCCCATTTGACAACGGAATTCAGTCTCAACATAACTTAATTTTTAGGGAAAAAAAAATATCACTAACAATAAGTTAAGGCCCAGGTATTTCGTACATTTTAGTCGTAAAAATTACATTTACTAAATAGTGTGTATAGCTTTTGTTGATCTTAGCAGTGTTAAAAATGTACAATTTTAAATCTCAATATCTCAAGAAGTAAGCTATGTTAGCACAGCATAGAAGAAAAAATTGCTAGAAGTATTTTATTCTACTTACTTACTTACTTAGTTGACCATTACAGACGTGAGTCGTGAGTCGCCCGATTAGTTGCTTGCTGTCGGCAGTTGGTAGTATCGAGCGCTCTCAAATCGTTAGTCACCTGATCCTTCCACCGAAGATGCGGACGTCCTCCACCTCGCTTTCCACCTGCGGGTACCAAATCAAACGCCTTTCCAGCCGGAGCAGTTTCTTCCATTCGCACGACATGACAAAGCCAGCTATATGATATACTACTTAATGCATCTACAAATATATAGTTAAATATATAGTTATATTTAACTATATATATATATATAGTTAAATATATATATAGTACAAATATATAGTATATGATGTCTTTAATTACCTAATTCTATGACTACGTATATATCTTGTTTCATGTGATGTCTTTAAAGCCCAATAGGTCTATGCGT
>NC_051848.1:99379288-99382424 GCF_002237135.1 Teleopsis dalmanni
TCTCCAAAATGTATTAAAATTGTAGCAATTTGATCCTAGAAGATGCCAATTTTGACATTTCTGACTGAGTAACACTGTTTCGGTCAACGTTGAAATAATTTTAATTTTAATTTTGACGTGCCCAATACTTTCTGCATAACATGACACTAAACCTTGATATAATGGATAATTATTTTCCATTTTACCTAACTAAGTGTTAAACGAGAATTCACTTCACATTTAATAATTTAATAGACGATAATTTGTTTTACGTTTAATAATTCAATACACGGTAATTAATCTTACATTTAATAATCAGGTATACGATAACTAACTAATTTAAAATGTGATGACTTTAGCACTCGTTTAGCAACCCGCTGCCATTATACTATTCAGTCGCTGTTTTGACAGCCCCAAAGAGATTATATACATATAAATTCATTTAATTCCTGGTAGGAGCATAGTACCTCCAAAAAGGAGGTTGTCAACTAGTAAGTTTTATTTTAGTTTACACAAGTTTCTGTATAATATATAATTTTAACCACTATTTTGATTTTAGTCTTGTTGATTGTCAATATCTCTGTACGAAATCATCATTTAATTACAGTGAAAACTCAAACAAGTTTTGGTATAATACGACTATTTCAGTCGACAAAGGATTTGTTCAAAAAAAGTATTATAATGACATCTTAAAAAGTTGATCACTGTTGAAGAAAAGAGTATCACAAAGAGCTATTGAACATTTCGTCATTATCGAAAAAAATAGTTCAATAATAATACCATTAAAAATTAACTTATCATTTAAAATACTTCTACATAAAATACAGCTAACGACTTACTGACTATAGTTGATAGTTTTAAAAACAATAACCGTGGTTAGCCCAAAACTGCAATTACCTGCAAATTATTGTCTATTTCACCAATTATAATTTAGTGCTTATTAAAATTTGTGCTTGTCGTTACTTGGTTCTTAACTTCTTTTTATATAAGAAGTCTATATATATATATATATATATATTATATGTAGAAAGTAACTACCTTATATTCAAAAAAGAACGAGAATTTAAAAAAAACGCAAAATTTTAATTTTTAATAATTTTCTTTATTATCGCCTTCAAAGTACTCTCCTCCTGCGGCAATACATGCATGCCAACGCTTGATCCAATTTTCCATACAAGTTTTATAGGCCGCCGAAGGTATGGCCTTTAGTTCACGCAGCGAATTCTCTTTTATGGTCTCAAAACGTGTCTATGGTCCTCGCAATGGCAATTTGAAGAGAAAAAAAGTCACACGGGGCCATATCTGGAGAGTATGGTGCTTGGTTGATGATATTGGTGGAGATTTTGGCCAACAACTGCGACACAACCAACACTGTGTGAGCCGGTGCGTTGTCGTGGTGTAAAATCCATAAGTTTTTCTTCCATAAATCTGGCCTCTTTTTGCGAATGGCCTCACGCAAACGACGCATAACGGTCAAATAATACTTCTTATTGATCGTTTGACCATTTGACCGTCCGGAAGAAATTCATAGTGCACCACACCACGCATATCGAAGAAAACAGTTAACATAACCTTGGTTTTGGACCGACTTTGGCGTTCTCTTTTCGGTTTCGGCTTACCTTCGAAGCACCATTCGGTCGATTGTTGTTTGGTGGGCATGTCAAATTCATAGAGCCATGTCTCATCACCAGTTATGATGCGTTCGATAAATGTGGGGTCACTATCTACGTTGGAAATCATCTATTTGGCCACACCATAACGACGCTTTTTTTACAAATACTTTTTTCTAATTCTAGCAATATAAATAATTAGAAAACCATGCGTTGCTCGGAAAATATCACCCGTTGAACATCACCCGACGTTCTTGCAAAAGGTATCAACATGAACCGAAGTGGCGACTGGAAATTGATCGTTCAACACGAATTATTCCGAAATTTGAATCTCACCTCATGGGATAGTATTTTGTGTGTATTGTAAAACATACTGTACAAATGATAATTTCTCCATTTTAGTTTATATATCCTTATAAAAAATATCTAATTCCATTTAGCTTAAACACTTTCCACATTTGAAATAAGTTAGTTTATGAGCACACATTGTAACGTCGAGGTGTTTTACTTTTGATCGTGATGGGTAGATACAAATGATATAGTTATGTTATGTGTACGCTATATGTTACTATTCCAAATATCTTATGTAATGCAAAACAATATCTCAAAGGGAATTTTAATAATTTTTTTTATTTAAATGTAATTATATATATTATCACAGTTTTATTATTTTAACCGTCTGGCTGTCCAAACGGCTGGGGGTTTGATGTAAATTATATTACAACTAATAACATACATAAATGCTTTGATATATTTTGAATGAGAAAGATATTAGTACAATTACTATTAACTATTAACAATTATTTAAATATTATTAAAGTAATCGATATTTTGCACTATTTGCGGTTAAAAGTGACAATGCATGCCATACTAAAAACTCACAAAATTTATATTTCTGCCATCTTACAGAGGCAAAATATTTTAGAAAATTTTATATAAAGTATTTTCCAATGACGAATTGGTGAAATCACGGTTACATGTTTAAACCTTATGCTAATGTAAGGCATTCAAAATGCAAACCAAAATAGTCAAGCAACCTATAAATATAGACAAAAAAAAAGAGAAAATCCTTTTGAACTTCAGCAAACCTGCAGTTCGTGTACTTACTGGAGTACTAACGGGACACTGTGCCATAGCGCCTATGCTCCAACGGTGGCGATTTCCAACAAGTGGATTTTGCAGAAGTTGCTAAGATAAAGAGGAGGTAGAATCCATCAACCACTTCCTGTGTCTCTGTCCAGGACTGCAGACGCGACTTCAATGCCTTAGGGATCGCTTTTTCACTGGCCTAATAGTGATAACGAAAGCAAACTTATTGGACCTTCTCAACTTCACCTGAAAACTAAATTTAAACCATTTAGGAAAGAAGTTAGCAAAGGTAAGCAACTCGGCATAATTTTTGACGGCATCACAATGGGCAATATATGCCTCCGAGTGGAAGTGCTGATAACTGGCAGTACGCGCTTTCTCAACCTAACCTAACCTATAGCATATCTATTCACGTTTCCCGAGTACCCTCATATGGTATATTGAAACAATATACCATT
>NC_051848.1:99382524-99386302 GCF_002237135.1 Teleopsis dalmanni
AATATAAAGACATGTAATTTGCCTCTGTTAAAAAAATCATGAATTCTGAAAAGGTACACGCAATGGGAAAAACATGTCTGTTCAAACATATAAACAATCGAACTTATTATTTTATGTATGATCAATGCTATTTTGTTAGTGAAGTCAGCAATCAAACCAATTGCGAATATGTTGTATTTTGCTTGGACAAAATCATATAGAAAAAACTCTAATATCAGAGTAAATGCACACATAGCTTCCAGTTCATGCGTATGTAAGTTTCTTGGTAAATTTTTTCTACTCTTCTTTTTATTGCACACTTACTAAATATATATATGCATGGGTAGGTGATACAATATTTTTGAATGTGATGCTTGGACTTTGTTTGTGTGTTTTTTTTTTGCTAAAATATATGACTGGCTTCGTGTGCATGAAATGCACAAGTCTTCAAAATTATTTAAAATTTGATTTTTGCTCAAATTTTATACTGGCTTCATACTAAAATATGATGTTTGCCTATGACATGATGCGAAAACATCGGAGTAGCGCAACCGCAGTTGTTATTAGTGTAAATGCTCTTAATGTGTTTGGCTGTCAAGACTCAGCTATGCCATACAGTAACAATAGTTTCATGAAGAATATTCATAAACACCATATTATACAATAATTGATTATGTCTTATATATTAAGTTTTTATTATTATATTCTTATATCAAATACAATAGAATTATTAACTAAATTTTATTACTTAAATTATATAGACTACAACTATAAACCTTAGATAACTAATTATACAAAATTAACTAGAATTATTAACTAAATTTAATTACATATTACTTATAACTGTTTAAAATAAGTTTATTTATTTAGGGTGAATATTTTTGTTTCATTGCTAATTTTTCTAAATGTTTATAAATAGTATATTTTTTATTAAAATTCAAATTTTTGCAATTGTTTTTAATATGCTGGTAAATTTTGCACTATATTAACAACTTTATTTTTAGGTTTAAAAAACCCTCAGTACTGCCATTTAAATGGCATTGAAGATATCATAATAAAGTTATTAAAAATTAAAATTACTTATTAATTTGATATAACTTATTGAAAGTATTAATTAATATAATTAAGTTAATGTTTTACACAGAAGTTCAAATATTTACAATTTCTTTAATTTATTATTAAATCTTACACTTGTTTTTTAAGTACCCAGTTTGATTTAGCACTTTTATTGAAAAGTTTTTTAACAAAATTTCATTGTGGCACCCGTAAATCGGATCCTTAAATCAATTTTTGTTATATACTTTTTTTATTTCTTTTTTTTTTTTATAGTGTTTGCTACGATTTCTTTAATACCATTTAAATGGTATTCTTTTTTTGAAAAAGAAAGTAATAAAATAAAAAATTTTTAAATTCAATTCAATTTCACTATTATAAAAAAATTATCGCTGATTTTGTGTATTTTGAACTGTCGTAATAACGTATGTGATATAAAATTTGATAAATTTCCATGTGACAAAACTATATTGTCAAAACGGATTCAATATTTAAACTTTGCAAATAGGTGTGCCCCTTCTCAAAACGATTTGTTTTACAGCAGACATTTCAAGGAACACTGTATCGGAAATTTAGATAGTATACAAAAGCATTATTGTTTATTTATAAATTTATATAAAATATATACTATTTATAAATGTTTAGAAAAATTAGCAATGAAACAAAAATACTCATCCTAAATAAATAAACTTATTTTAAACAGTTATAAGTAATATGTAATTAAATTTAGTTAATAGTTCTAGTTAATTTAAGTTAATGTATAATTAGTTATCTAAGGTTTATAGTTGTATTCTATATAATTTAAGTAATTAAATTTAGTTAATAATTCTATTGTATTTGATATAAGAATATAATAATAAAAACTTAATATATAAGACATAATCAATTATTGTATAATATGGTGTTTATGAATATTCTTCATGAAACTATTGTTACTGTATGGCATAGCTGAGTCTTGACAGCCAAACACATTAAGAGCATTTACACTAATAACAACTGCGGTTGCGCTACTCCGATGTTTTCGCATCATGTCATAGGCAAACATCATATTTTAGTATGAAGCCAGTATAAAATTTCAGCAAAAATCAAATTTTAAATAATTTTGAAGACTTGTGCATTTCATGCACACGAAGCCAGTCATATATTTTAGCAAAAAAAAAACACACAAACAAAGTCCAAGCATCACATTCAAAAATATTGTATCACCTACCCATGCATATATATATTTAGTAAGTGTGCAATAAAAAGAAGAGTAGAAAAAATTTACCAAGAAACTTACATACGCATGAACTGGAAGCTATGTGTGCATTTGCTCTGATATTAGAGTTTTTTCTATATGATTTTGTCCAAGCAAAATACAACATATTCGCAATTGGTTTGATTGCTGACTTCACTAACAAAATAGCATTGATCATACATAAAATAATAAGTTCGATTGTTTATATGTTTGAACAGACATGTTTTTCCCATTGCGTGTACCTTTTCAGAATTCATGATTTTTTTAACAGAGGCAAATTACATGTCTTTATATTTCTATGTTTTTTGGAAAAGGTACACGCAATGGGAAAAACATGTCTGTTCAAACGTATAAACAATCGAACTTATTATTTTATGTATGATCAATGCTATTTTGTTAGTGAAGTCAGCAATCAAACCAATAGCGAATATGTTGTATTTTGCTTGGACAAAATCATATAGAAAAAAACTCTAATATCAGAGCAAATGCACACATAGCTTCTAGTTCATGCGTATGTAAGTTTCTTGGTAAATTTTTTCTACTCTTCTTTTTATTGCACACTTACTAAATATATATATGCATGGGTAGGTGAGACAATATTTTTGAATGTGATGCTTGGATTTTGTTTGTGGCCTTTTTTTTTCTTAAAATATATGACTGGCTTCGTGTGCATGAAATACACAAGTCTTCCAAATTATTTAAAATTTGATTTTTGCTGAAATTTTATACTGGCTTCATACTAATATACATATGATGTTTGCCTATGACATGATGCGAAAACACCGGAGTAGCGCAACCACAATTGTTATTAGTGTAAATACTCTTAATATGTTTGGCTGTCAAGACTCGGCTATGCCATACAGTAACAATAGTTTCATGAAGAGTATTCATAAACACCATATTATACAATAATTGATTATGCTTTATATATTAAGTTTTTATTATTATATTCTTATATTAAATACAATAGAATTATTAACTAAATTTTATTACTTAAATTATATAGAATACAACTATAAATCTTAGATAACTAATTATACATTAACTTAAATTAACTAGAACTATTAACTATATTTAATTACATATTACTTATAACTATTTAAAATAAAATTACTTATATAAGGGTGAATATTATTTATTGTTAATTTTTCTAATCATTCATAAATATTATTAGACTAATATTTTTACATAAATATAAAATTTACCAGCATATTAAAAACAATTGCAAAAATTTGAATTTTAATAAGAAATATACTATTTATAAATGTTTAGAAAAATTAGCAATGAAACAAAAATATTCACCCTAAATAAATAAACTCATTTTAAACAGTTATAAGTAATATGCAATTAAATTTAGTTAATAGTTCTAGTTAATTTAAGTTAATGTATAATTAGTTATCTAAGGTTTATAGTTGTATTCTATATAATTTAAGTAATAAATTTAGTTAATAATTCTATTGTATTTGATATAAGAATATAATAATAAAAACTTAATATATAAAACATAAT
>NC_051848.1:99386402-99402543 GCF_002237135.1 Teleopsis dalmanni
TTTTTTTGTTTATTTAAAACATTTCTTATTGTGATATAACATTTTTACTGTGTATGTGTGTATCTGTGTGTGAAATGTTGTCTGAACTCTTGCCACCCATTTTAAATTTAAATTTACGATTATTTCAGCAGCAGCGACTTTTCGTGTTGCCAGTGATGAGTAATAGGATGCAGTTCCACTTAATATGGCGACAAGTTCCTACTAAAAGTGTGAAACCGATTCTAGTTTTTTAGTACGTGGACAAGAATCGAAGAGCACTTATTCGAGATACATACTTACATACGGCATACGTATATGAAATGTTTACCATTAAAATCAATTTACAGTTTAATTTTTCACATACAATACAATAGAGTTCTTAATACAAAATTAGATTTTTATAATTGGTCTTAGAGACAGAGTTTTATTAAGATGAACTTTGCTACAATGGCTGAGATGAAACATCTATGACTATTATCGATACTTATCTAAACTAAATGTATATATACCATATGTCTATACATAGACATGTTATAGTGGATGATATGAATTAAATACATAACTCAGCTGCTATCATTATAATTCAGATAAAATGTATATTGGAGAGACGGATTAGACGATGTTGCCTTTATTAATAAGATGGATAATAAGAATTTTAAATTATAATGGTGGTCAAGGTTCGTTTTTGATAACATAAGAGATTATTTTAACTCAGCTGAACTATTTATTTTAAATTATATTTAAAAGCAAACTACTCTGTGAATATATTGGATGGGGTCCTGATGAGATAGGTGAGAAAAATTTGCATGATTCATATATACCCAATAATAACTGGAGGGAACCCAATATCTTTTGTAAGTACAAAAGCAGGCGTACTTCACGTGTGGTGAACGGTTTAAATCTCATTTTGGCTATATGAGCCTCGACTGTTAATATGTTGTTTCTCGAATCCCCCACTCATCTGCAAATTTTTAACTTTATGTTTAGAGGTTGTTAAAGGAGCATCTATACATTTTTTTTTTCTGAAGTATTTTAGTGGTATGCGAAAGGTCTGCGAAAGTCTTGCCCTCATATCACTCCATGCAAAATTATTTTAATATTTTTGCACAATCATATTAATCTGAAGAAGGTCTCAATATTAATCAGTTCTTTGACTAAAAGGTCCTTCGAAAGTCCTTTTTCAAAAATCTTATATACAAATAAGTCATCCAGACATTAGAAGTATTTAATAATAGTACCTCTTAAATAATTATAGTTTGGTAAAGTTCATTTATGAAAGCAGAGATCGGAAACATACTTTTCAAAACTAGCCATTCCTTTTTAATATTAAATATTACAAATATTAACAAAATATTTTATTAATGCTTTTCTGTAAAAATTAAGTATTTTTAATAAGAAATCTTGTCAAAGAAAATGATATGGGCGAAAGAGCTGAACTCAATGGTTTATTGCTTCTCTTCCATCTAACAGCATCATCAACGTTTTTAGCACATTTTGCAATACCAGAGTAATTTTTTTTGACTTCTCCGGTTATTGAAAAAATTCTACATGTTATCTTCACTTGGTTTCTATTACAAGTTATCGTCTTGAATGCTTCGTTCTCTTGCATTTTTTTTGTGATTATCGCAATGAGACAGCCAAGCTCCATCCGTTCCTGTATCTTCGAGTTTTCGGAATTTATGCAATATGCCACACAGTTATTGTTTTTCGCAAGTACTTTTGCAGTAAATTTCTTGTTTTTTTATTGCCATTCTTAATGTAATTTTTTCATGTAAATATTTTTTCGTGAGAAACCTTTTTATTTATTCTTTGTTAAGCAAATTTAAATACTGACCAAGAAAGTTAAGCTTATTATTAACAGGTTACTACGTATCGCTACACTCAAGAAAATGCTAGTTAGTTCTTGAGATATTTTTAGCTGAGTCAACAGTAATTTAGCTCCGAACTGTCATTATCAGCTAATAATTGATTCAACAAGGAGCGCCAGATTAGGATTGGCGTAAACATTGGCTATCAAGAACCTAAAGCAATTTTATTCAGTAGTCCCTGTGATCACTTGGGTGATTCACTGCAACAAGTGCTCCATTAAAATATATAAGTGTTCCATTAATGAGTTGTTCAGGTGATTTTATAGAAATATAGTTCAAAACCCAGCACATCTTCGAAGCGAAATATATATTGCATTTATTTTAAAAGAATGCAACGCAAACACGCCTAGAGTGATCCTGACTTAATTCATCTATTAAGGGATAGAGCTTAACTATTGTCAGTTTGGTTTTTTTTATAATTAATTATGTTGAATCAAGTTGAGCCAGTGCACTTGAGCACTTTTACTCTCTATTAACTGCGAGGTAGTTTCAAAAAACTTCTTTACAACTTGACTGGATTATTGTTTATTACTTCATTTGAATAAGCAATAGCTGACCTCAGAAATGCATACCTCCCCGAAGAGCCTGTAACCATTCTGAGATTCAATAACGTGGTGTTACCTTATTCTTAAATTTTATAAATGTCAAGTTTTTTTTTTCTTCAACTTAAGTAAATAAATTTAAACGGATAAAATTAAAACAATAACAAGGTTATAATAATTCTACAAGGTAGAATTATCAGTGATATACTGACACATTTTCATGAAATTCAGGCTAATAGAGGCTGAAATATAGTGTCTGAAGTGAAAGTCTTTCAAGATATCGGTACTAAATATTCTTGGATAGCTTCTACATTCGCGAAACTTTTTCCTTCAGCAACAAATAAATTTTTCCCAAAAAGTAAAAAGCGTAAGGTACTAAAAATCTGATAGATACAAATAGTAGTTAATTTTCAAATTGTTGTTATCCATAGATGGGCTCATTATACATACTATTTTTCAAAAAGTACTGTTTACTTTGGAACGCACCTTATATATTCATATTTTCGATTAAAATTCGACAAACTTATGTTTTTAGGATACCTAATTTGCTGTCCATGAAATTTAATAAGTTCTGATAGAATTCTGATGGAAATATTTTTAAATCTCTTCTGATGCATTTACGCATAGTCTCGTAGAAATATACGGTCAACACGAATTTTAGTTGGGAATATGCTGATTATCATTATCATATGTTGATCTTTAACCATTTTTAAACCATATATAACACTCATGAACTCCACAACGGAATAAAAAACTCACTTAATACGTTTCGGTGAAAATTTTACCAAACTTTAAACAAAATATTAGAATAAGTTTCAGTGTCAAGTCGCAAATAATACTTCAGCAACACTATAATAAAGCATGCCACATAATAGCACTAAAAATAAACATTTTTAAGGATCAAGGAGCAAGTAAATATTATTTCGGAAAAGTACATAAGGTTTCGAGTCTATCTGTATTACTGACATTGATTGTATAGGAATATCTGTTCTCGTATATTATATTTGTGTGTACCCAATCTCACTTTCATATTTTATTAATCAGAATCTGATATCTAATTTAATACATATATTAATTTTTTAAGTAGTCCAAATATTATATCGTCACTTCTAGAATACATTTTGTGTAATTCCATGTAACATCTACACGTACACCCTTCTATAATATATTATAAGTATTACCGTGAAAGAAAGCCACAACGCCCTTTATACAGATAGGATTTTAGTAAACAATTCCTTATCTAAACCAGCTGACATTTTAAACTTTTTTATCAGAATTTTAAAAATGTTTAATTAATTGCGTATTTATTTCAGCTTAGAAAGCTCAGCAGGTTTTCCAGTTTAGTGAAAGGGCGAAAGGTCACAGCC
The DNA here is from genome assembly GCF_002237135.1 of Teleopsis dalmanni. Lineage (NCBI taxonomy): Eukaryota > Metazoa > Arthropoda > Insecta > Diptera > Diopsidae > Teleopsis > Teleopsis dalmanni. Next base: position 99,390,159 of record NC_051848.1, read on the forward strand.
TCACAGTTTTAGTAATCTGTCTGAATCATATTCCTCGATCAGTTAATATCATTTGATGTCCTTCTTAATTTTCTCGTCAATTGTGACGACTTTTGACTTGATTAAACAATCTTCATGAGCCAAGTTGGTGCAACCATATTCGAAGCCAGCTACCAGTCACCCATAAAATTCCATCAGAGTATTCCATACCTACCATTCTGACAAACACTCGAAATCAGGTGATTAGAACAAATATTAAACACAGAGTTGAGTTTTAATTCATTGTTTATAAAATTGAATAAAATATTCTCGGGATGTATTAACCCATTACACACATAATTGTATTAAATGTTCGATCAGTAACGGAATTTTTGTTTTGTTTTGGATTAATTTGGGTCTATTGAGCTTAAATCTTTAATCCCATTTTTCGTAGACACCTGTGTCTCTGTTAATAACGGGTTGAAATTCGTGTATTCAGCGAACTTGATACGAATGAATAGATAAACAATATTGTTTCAGACATACTTTTCTAGATTCTCCAATTTTCATATTAAAGAGCGATTATTCTTAAAATCATCCTCTTCGAAAAATATTCCTTTTTAACAGATAAGTTTGAGAAAGCATGTCGAGCAAAAAATGTTCATCTATAAATTTGTAGCAAGTCTACGGATTACACGAAACTCAAAAAAAGAAAATTAAGTGTAATATATATTGCTAAATCTATAAAAGAGTTTTGAGACCTCAAGAAATAGATTTACAAAATTTTAAACAAATCATTATCTTCGTGAATGGGAAATGAATGGAAATTGTGGAAATACGGTTTCATTTATTTTTTTCCTTATGATATGTTTTGAATGCACAAGTATACATTGCATATATTTACTTCTCGGCGTTTTCTTACCACCCCAGATATCTGCATCAATTGCAACAAAAGAAATGTAGTGCATATTTTCTGCAATCTTCTTTTGCATTGCACTAAAGATTTTTTTCGTTAAAAAAGACAAACCAAAATTTGACTAAGGCAATGCAATCCCTAAGCTGCACTCGCGGAGATTCATTCCATTATTTTCGCTTGAGTGCCTCTTGAATGGGGGCCGCCAGTGAGTGCTCTGTGAGTGCACCTACGAGCGCACATAATCGATTTCTGCTTAGTTCTGGATTTGGGCACTGCTGACCAAAGCAGTAAAAAGCAGTTAATTTTTTCTCCTTTATTGCACTTTTTATTGCATTGCAATGTGTAATATGTGATATGCATATGGAGCATATGGAGGTACTTAACGAATAATTTAAACAATTTCTTTTTTGTTGTAGTCGTTTTTGCCATTTTGTGGTTTTCGTACCGCCACATATTAGAGGCCGACTAGGTCAGCACTTGACTGTGTAATGCGATATCCGCCACAGAACCGCCAGTATGCACCGTGCACAATGCACAACGCAGAGAAATAGACACCTAATAAAACAGACTATAGCAAATAGTTTGAGTATATACTAAGAGGAAAAAAAACAAATGATATAATTTGAATTTGAAATTCTATACACTTTTATTATCTGACCTGCGCCCCTCCTCAACATTTATATTCAAGTTTTTTTATTACCATATTTCTTTAATGAAGAAAAATTCCTCTTTTACATGTAAAATATTAAACGTAAATTAACTGCGGTTTAGCATCTCTATAGCTCAGTTACCACAAAACTATGAGCTTCGAAACGCTACACAAGAGGGCGCTGCGAGCACATTAATTTCGTGCGGAAAATAATTTTTTTTTTCTTAATAAAAATATAATAAAAACGTAAATAAAAATATTATTATAAATGTATATTAAGCACGTCTGCGTTACTCGATTGTGGTTTTAAAATTTGAAAAATTAAAACAAAGTCAAAGATTCTATTAAATTTTTTTTTATTTTTATTTAATAATGAATTCCAAGAAATTTTCGCAAATTTAATTAGTACGAAAATAATTAAATGTGTATACATGAAGTAAGTTATAGTTAATTAAAGTTAAGAGTTTTATTCTTTTCCAAACTACCACATCTCAGCAAAAGATTTGTTTTGATATGATCATTTGTATATTTGTTAAATACCATAAATGATCATTTGTTTCGATAAATATATCAATGACATTTTGAACGATACAGACACTTTCTGTATGATTCCGTCGAAATTGACCGTGTTTTTAGTTTCCATTCCGCATAATTAACGATCGGCTGAAAAGTTTTTGATCTGTCATATAACAATATTTTCTTCTTTAATTCTTAAACTTAAAAAGTGAATTGCTTTTATAACAGTCTTAAATTTTTTTATATAGGCAGTATAACCTGAAAACACCTAGCAGAGGGTAAACTCTCTAGCTACCAAACACCAATTTTAACCCCAGATGTGCAGTGGATCTGGTCCTTCACGTTGGGGGTTCATTGCAAGGTTAGCAGCCTCGCCTCGGAAAAAAAAACACCCTTTACGCAACCTTCTTTAAAAAAGAACAAGGCTGGACTGTAGTGTTAAATAAAAAGAAGAGTAATAATGGAGCCATGGAGTATATGTGAAACGATGAAGTTATGTGTGAAGTATGTCTAAATAGCATACAGCATAAATAATATGTTGTTGTTTCAAGTCAGCTGTGAATCTACATTGATAATAGATTTCTCATATATTTGTTTTGAGCCCACTTACGCCCATGTTTTTGTGATATCTTCACGATATCAGCTATCTCTTCAAACTTTTGGTTATTTAAAACAATTTTATAGATGCGTTGTGTGTATTCCCTACCCTTTAGCGTGTGTGGAATCATCAAAAAATCCGGCATGTTTTCTTTGATGGCACAGTTCTTGTAAACCAACTTCAGCATACGTAATAGCTTATATATTAGATTTGCGGTTTTTGTGGTTTTTTTTAATTAATTAAAACAATTTTTTTCTTGATTCACAAAAACTTGTACGTAACGATATATATGAAACTTTGTTCTATTACTTTCAGTTCTTTATGAAATGTACTCATATATTATATCGGCAACTTCAAACTTATGTGGTTTTTGTGGAGTAACAGTGTCACTGTTAGAAGGTTCTTGTGAAACCAACATTAAATTAATAAATAAACTTTGAAGAAACCGAAGCAAAGAATGCTCAAAGTTCAATCAAGAGCTGTCATCATTTCTGAAGAAAGAGGCAAGGATCTACGTATTACTCAATGGCAAAAGATTTAATTAACCTTCCACAATTTAGTTATTTGCTTTATTTGGATACTTGGAAAATTCAAATGTAATCTTTTAAATAAGCTGTGTAATCAATATGACATCCTCAGCAGAGAGTGACTATATCTTTAGTCCTTAGTGTTAATATATACAGACCTTTTATATACTCCATAGTTTTTTTGTTTATTGTGGAGTGGAGGATTTATAATTTGAATCATGGATGCAGATAATTAACATCTGAGTTATAGACAATCAAACAAATAATTTTTAAGACCTTTAAAAGCTCCAGTCCATAGAATAAGCCAAACAATTAAATTTTTAAGTGAATGTTCTACAATTAATAATATATAGTATACGAAATATACTCGTATACAAGGTGTCTTTTGCATTTATGCGGCACAGATGATGGAAATGATTTGAGAGGAGGTTTGCGTGTTCGGTATTAAGGTACTAAGGTATCGAAAAGAGGTTTAACTGATATAAGTATGCAGTCATATAAATCACTACATATTTAAAATGAATTATCTCATGAATTTTTAAACTTATTTAAAGCTCATTAAACATGTTATAATCTAAAATGTAGTTAGTTTTTCCACCTGTTTAGATTTGGAAAATATTGGGGTTCAAAATTGATTTTTTTTTGAAATTTTTCTATAATTTTTACAGAAAACCTTATTTTTCGCAAAATTTTGACACAAATTTTAATTTTGTTAGTTTTTCATAAAATAATAAGACCGTTCAGTGTTGAGAACATTTTTGATACAAGTATTTTTCAATAATCATGAATAGTTTCCGTGTGATCAATCTCTGAAATACGCTCACCAAATAAGAATAATAAATAAGTATAGTTAAGTAATAAATGTACCTCAGGCTTTTCTACCCATGCAACTATTTCGTCTCTTAAACCAAGGAAATTATCTCTGTATATATTTTTCATATATCATAAACTTGTGTCCCGACCCATTCACTTAAGTAAATTTGATGTGGTATTCCACTCCGTGAAATATGCCACTCTGACATTGGTTTTATATATACATCAGAATTTAGAGCATGGACTGAAGCTTTTTGACTCCATGGGAAAGAAGTCTAAGAAGAAGATTAAGTTGATGTGACATACAAATCTATATAATTTTGATAGATATCCAAATACAAACAGAAAAATTGCAAAATTATAAGAAATATCAAAAAAAAACGAAATATGAATATCAGTGGTCTAAGTACTATGAACTTTTCTCCATAAATTTTTCAAAACGAATTTGAAGTCCTAAATTTAAATTTTTAATACATTTTACTTTGGAAAAAAAAAAACAAAAACAATACAATGAAAGCGAAAAAACAAAAAAATTGCTGTATTATGGATCCATTTTACCTATTTGCATTATTGATTCTCAGCACTTAGCAATATTTCGAATGCATGCCAAGAATTTTAGTAGTAAAATTTTGTTAAAGTATCTATAGTGAAAAATAATATCTTAAATAAACAAACGACGAATATTAAGCAAAGTAGTTAAAATTTCAAAATTCAAAACACACGTCTCGAGTAAATTGATAAGCCGGGAAGGCATAACTTCGCCGTGCTCGATGTTCGATGACTATTTTGACGTGATTTATCACAACTTTTACGACTCCAAGCAAATGCGAAGAACGTCAGCCGGTAACGAGCCATTTAATAAAGCAATTATTGAAAAAAATAATAATAAAAATTGAAAAGAACTAAGAAATAATAGTGAAAAGCAATTATGGAAAAATAAATAAAAAATTAATTGAAGTTTTGAATTTCAAATTCAAAATGTCTTATTCAATTCGACGAACTAAACGAGAGTCAGACGAATAAATTTCAATTTCCAACGCAGATAAGAATTAATAACATTATTTCTTTTCAAAGAACACGACGGCATGTAATTGCGATAAAAAAATTACAAATAATTTTAATAAGACCTCGTCTTCAACAATTTTGGCTGAAGTCAAGAAACTGAAGAAATAAAAATTTTATATAAAAATATTTTCAATGAAATTGAACTACTTCAGTCAGTGAAATATGCACTTTATCCAAACCTATATCTAAATTTTGAAATTCATACTTTTTATTTCGCTCACAAGATGAAAACTCATCACTTTTAAAACACAATTATTATAATAGACCTACTTCTTAGTAGACAGCAGTATGGAGACGAGGCGACATACGTAAATACATCCCATGCGACGTTCTACAAACTATCTAAAATCTTTTAGTTAAATTTGTTTTAACAAATCTTAATAAAATTGTGAAACTTGTTCTATTGTATGACAGAATTAGCCTAAATCGTATCCCAAGTCTTATAAGCAGAAAAGGTAATGAGAACAATGACGTTCAACGCCTTCATGCTAAATGTAAAAGACTTTCTGTAAAAAAGCAAAACAAACTAAGCACTTTCTTTTTGTGGTCCACACAAATTAACATCTAAGTAACATATTAAGTAATAGAGTCCCGGTACATCATTTGATACATGCCTTTATATCATAAATACATACAAAATTATTGCAACGAAAAAAACATCAATAACATCGTATATCAACAACAACAACATCTACTTCAAAAGGTTGAATGTGGTACATTGCAACTACATTCCAAAAAGATCTCCGACCAAAATTCTCCAGAAATAAGAGAGACTTCATCGTGCAGTAAAAAGTTGTCTAATTTAACTAAGTTGTCTTCATACAACCACAAGTTAAACAATAACTGACCACTCAAAAAATATTGGTTTCAGCTTATTCTCCGATTACTATGATATTGTTTTCTTATTGAGATACTAATCTTAGTCTACTATATATATTAGATCGAGTGAATTCCGAGTTGATAAAGATCCCTTGATTTGGATTAATACTTATCGTGTGAATAAGTTATACTTCAAGGTTAAACAAATTTATATTACTCATGAGTCACGATGGATATACTTAAATGCACTAGGCAATAAGATAACTATCTTTAGGGTACACTTTTATGCGGTACACATGGGTTTATTTAAAAATGAAATATAGAAATCAAAATTACAGAAAATAATTAAATATGGCTCCTATGGGCTCCGCTTTCGCTTTGGAGTTTTCGGCAAGAAAACCACAGACGAATTTGCCCGAAACAAAACAGTCTTTTTACTTGCAGGGTTATACCGTGGCTTACGAAAAGGTTAGGAAGGCCAAGGTTCACATTGGAGTGTAGTGCCAAATAAGAAGAAAAAGGAGAAGATTATATTTTCTCTATCAGTCAGAAGAAGTAGGAGAAACAAGAAACACTATACCTGGACAGTCTGTCAGGGCTATTGCAACAAGAATTAATTCAATTAACACACAAACAAATAAATCAAACTTAAAAATCATTACAGGAGTTCTGAAAAAGCACTGTTTGGTCTCTTGCAGTAAAGATAATAACATCACAAAATATGCTGCGAGCTTACCTAGCACTGATGTGCTAACGAAAAAACTATCTAGCTGACATAGGTTCTGACGTAGGTTCCCTATTACAATTTATTAAGAGAAATGAAGTTAGGTAAATACTCTGAATTCATGAAAAAGGTACCTCTTCAGGTAATTTTACAACTTGATAATAATAATGATAATAATAATATTATTTATAAATAATTTTTTAAAAAGTAAAAAAAGTTTGATTAACTATTTTGATAATTTCAAAGAATGCAACTAAAACGACTGCCTGTAGGGTGTAATATGCTGCGCTCATTGATTATTTAATGAAATTTATAAAGTAAGTAATGTTTTTTTTGTGTTTCCTTGGTAAACGCGTCAAATTGTAAAAAAATGAACTAAAGAATCTACCGTTAAACTGCAGTGCAACATATCGTTTAACAGTCGACTTTAAAAAAAGAAAACATTCAAAAAAAACATTCCATAAAAAAGTGGAAAAATGACAATAAACATTTTAAGTTTACATAAAAAATTTGGGTCAAAATTTGGTCAAGTTGACGTGATTCTACAAAACAAAAAACCAAAGATAACCAAAATTATTGCAAAGAACAGTCCAGCTCAGCTCAGCTCAGACCCAGAAGCAAAAAACGCATGCGTCACTCACATTTCCACTTAAAATAAAGTAAACAAATTAAAAAACAAAAAAAATATAAAAAATAAAAAATAAAAAAAAAAAAATAAAAAAAATAAAAAAAAATATTATTCAAGTGGTGGAAATAAAGACAAAATTAAGAGATAAAACTTTAAGAAATAATAATAAGAAAGAAAAAAATAAATAAATAAAGCTTAGCTTGTAAGTTTAGTAAAGTTTGGGCGACCAGAAATACTGATATGCGGACATATGTAGATACCCCTTGTCTGCTGAGTACTCAAAACGTCCTGAATTTTTAATTTTTATAGCGATGTGTAGATGCTATAAAGAAATAATTTTTAATAAACTATATACATAAGTATAACTACTTTTTTCGCTAAGTTCAAGACTATAACAACGGACTATACTAGTTAAAATATATATTAGTTGAACTGCAACAAAATACTGAAGAGTGAAGATACCTAGCGAAGATTAGCTGAAGAAGAGATAATAATTTTTGATTTGATTTTAAATATGTCTTAGAAATTGTTTTTGTTATTTTTTTTGTATTTGAAACTTCAAAATCGTTCTGTATTACTTCATGGACAGCAAGTCCAGTAAAAAATTTCGTAAAGAACTCCATGATTTTGTACGAGATTTTCTACATCACATATATGTGTATGTATTTTCTCCCGAATATTCATACATATATGTATAAAATCGAAAATACTTATTAATATAAAATATAGCTATATTATAAAAATAATTTATTAGTACCCTCATATATAGATTATAGTCGAAATATTAGTGACTATAAAACACATTTTTTAAAATAATTTAAAAGGTTGTGTTTTGTTTAAATATTTGACCAATTAACCCATTCGAAAATATACAACACTTTTTATTATTATAATATTGAAGTGTTACAACTCATTTTATCAATAATAGTTTATTTATGCACAAAAAATAAGATATGAAACCCTCCAGTAAAGCTAGTACATCCATTCGGATGGCCACATAAAATCTTATATTAAAATAAAACACAATCTCAATAGAAACTCAGTTCCTTATATACTTTTTTTGAAAATGATTGTTTTTAGTGCCGTTATATGGCATGTTTTATTGTAACATTTTTTATTATTATGAAAATAAATTTATATTATTTGTTAAGCATGCATTCCATCTGAACTTACTATTCAGGATCACACCTAAATATTTGGCGGTAATAAGGTACGTGATTTGTATATCGATTATGTAGAGAGGAAGATAATGGATTTTATTGTATGTGAGGTTATTATAGATCGATTTAGTTTCGTTCCTCTTAATGCTCCATTTAATTATCTATTTGTGGATTTTGTTAAGATAATATTGAAGTCCAATTATAAATTTAAGCACTAATATTGCGACCAATAAAAGCGCGGAATTATTTAAAAATGTTGCAGTGACGAAGTTTTCGTCGTTACGTAACATTGAAACAATATGTCCTAGCTAGACTGACTACACTGGCGAATATCAGTGCATATGATTTGATAGATATAACTTCATAAAGATAACACATTGTTTTGGTAATAGTGCATTTAATTAGTTTAGGAACTGCATTTGCACTGCATTGTCCCACACCATAATAGAGCTTTCTATCTAATACATATAGAACTGGATGTACTTATTGCAACGGAAGGAAATTAAGTACTTATTAAAGGCTTCACGACATCACACGATTCTAAGCCACAAGAACGTGCTGCTTACATAAACAAGCGGACAATCACTCAATATATACAATATAAAGTAAAAATAAATACATAAATATATATCTTATATATATCTTCGAAAGACAAAACCATATCCACTATCATTCATTCACCACAATTAGTACAGCCATTGCATCAGACGTCGTTCCAAGTAATACAGTCGTGCTTTCTTTAGTTAAAACCCAACACCTTCACTTCGGAATTTGGGCATTTCGTTAGGCCAATTTAACAATTCCCATTTAACTGGAAAAGTTTCGCTGCCAGTGTGCCTTTGTGCGCGTCTTACGCTTTGGTATATTTTTTTTCTATTTTCATACTTAAATAACCCGGAAATGCTATTTTTAATATATATTAAAAATTTGCATAAAGCATAAGTATAAAAAATCAATAGAATTTATAATTGAAACATCAAACCATGAGGCGTACGAGGTGCCTAAGAATAGCCAGCGTAAATGAAGAAATCGAGAATAAGAGGTTTTGTTATTTGTTATTTATGGAAGGGGCGAATAAATTTGCTACGAGTATCAGTTAAGAGGTTATTAATTTTTGGTGCAAATATATGGGGTATACGAATTTTTTTAGCGACTAAATTTAAAAGAGATACTACTTCATTTCAAAAATATTTTATTCAATTTTATAAACAATGATTTAAAACTCAACTCTGTGCTCTAATCACCTGATTTCGAGTGTTTGTCAGAATGGTAGGTATGGAATACTCTAATGGAATTTTATGGGTGACTGGTAGCTGGCTTCGAATATGGTCGCACCAACTTGGCTCATGAAGATTGTTTAATAAAGTCAAAAGTCGTCACAATTGACGAGAAAATTAAGAAGGACATCAAATGATATTAACTGATCGAGGAATATAATTCAGACAGATTACTAAAACTGTGAGGCTGTGACCTTTCGCCCTTTCACTAAACTGGAAAACCTGCTGAGCTTTCTAAACTGGAATAAATACGCAATTAATAAAACATTTTTAAAACTCTGATAGAAAAGTTTACAATGTCACCCGGTTTAGATAAGGAATTGTTTACTAAAATCCTATCTGTATAAAGGGCATTGTGGCTTTCTTTCATGGTAATATTTATAATATAGTATATTATAGAAGGGTGTACGTGTAGATGTTACATGGAATTACACAAAATGTATTCTAGAAGTGACGATATAATATTTGGACTACTTAAAAAATTAATATATGTATTAAATTACTTATCAGATTCTGATTAATAAAATATGAAGGTGAGATTGGGTACACACAAAAATAATATACAAGAACAGAAATTCCTATACAATCTATGTCATTAATACAGATAGACTCGAATCCTTATGTAAAAAACACTTTCAATAAATCGCGAACAGGATAAATATATAATTCCTGTCACACATATATATTTTTCAATCTCTTGTATTTATATTGTTTAATTATTTCGTTATAATTAATTCATTAAAATATTTTATCAGCACCCTGAAGATTACTATAAACCATAGGTGAAATATTGTTGAAAATAAAATATTTGACCAAATTGTGTATTGGAAAATATATAATATATTTTATTAATATTGCATTGAAGTACTGCAACCACTTTTTGAACTTTTTTTAAGTACTGACAACAGTTAGCCATGACTCGAACCCTTAGAATCGAGCACATAAAATGTTATATTAAAATAAAAGTATAATCTCAATACAGACTCGGTTCCTTATTTACTTGTTTTGAAAATGATTATTTTTAGTGCTATTATGTGGCATGCTTCATTGTAGCATTTTTATTTATTATAAATATAAATTTACATTATTTGTTAAGCATGCATTCCATCTGAACTTACTATTCAGAATCACATCTATTTGTGGATTTTGTTAAGATAATATTAAAGTCCAGTCTGATCTGACAGATATAACTTTATTAAGTTATCATTTTGCTGTAGTAAATATTTGACCAATGATTATGCTGGACTATTTATATAGATTTAAATAATTAGATAAATAAAGATATTTATATTGAAAGATTTTATATAATAATTATATGATAACGGACTGATAACGGAGTTTAAAATTAAATGGTTTGCATATTTTATGGTGAAAATATGCATAACTTTTTGTAATTGATCTTACATCGTCAACTGGCGTATGATATGTCGTCATTAATATATGTATATATATTATATTATGTATACGTTTTTTAATAAAATTTAACCATTTCAAAATGCATACGTCTGCACTTTATGACTCTCAATTTATTTGAAATAAGATTGCATTACAGTCTTTGCAATTCATTTTTCGTGTCATTAATAATTTATTTCCACGTACTATTAAACATTAAATTGAACGATTTCATGACAAAATGATTATTTTTAATTGCTTCCATTAATATTTTCTATTAAAATGAAATGAGTTTAAATTGAAAACGAAAGGCGTGGAAAGTTATACAACAAAATCTGTGAATAATAATCCATTAAGTAGAGAGTGGCGCAGATAAACACACAACCTCAAGTATCTGCAGACGTGCCTCTTGAATATTACCAAATCACATACTCATAAATTTCATTTTATACTGAAATGTGAATGAACCAAAACGTAAAAACTTTCAAATTTTTCTAATCACAAAAGAAAATTAAACAAAAATAACACACACAACAAATTAAGTCCAAAATCCAACAAAATTTATTGTTATGAACATTTTTTGTGGAAGATACAAGAGAAAAACTCTTTCCAGTTTGGAGTAAGCGCAGCATTTTTAGTAAAGCCGAAAGTGGAAAAACCTGACTCAAGGTTGCAGCAATCAACTGCAACTGAAAAACGAAGAAAAAACTAGGAACCAGTTGCACGTTTATAATAATCACAAAAAAAAAAATAATAATATATCGTTATATGAAAGTATCTATGAGATGCGTTTGAATACTGCAAAAGATACACAGGCACACACACGCAAACACACAGGCAGAAATGCTTATGCAGACAGGCACGACTCAACACTCACAGGCGGTACGATACGCATACAAGCGATTTGGAGTTAGCATATAGCGTCGCACTCAGAGTCACTGTTCATGGCTACCAATGACCTTAACCATGAACAATGTTGCGGCTGAATCAGCACCACCAGCAGCAGCAGCAGCACCAGCAACAACGACAGCCGAGAGCCGAGAGCGGGAGGTAGGGGTCAGCATGCAGAAGACAACAGTAGCAGCGAAATAAATTGCAATTGTCGCCAAACACTGCTGCACTTACATGCAAAGTAACGCCACAACTAATAGGGACAGACGGATGAAGAAGTGTCATATGTAGCTTTTAGCTTCACAGCTCCTTTTTTTGATCTATACAGAAACACTGGACAAACAGTGCAAAAACCGCACCGTAGTTGGTACACATATTTCTGCTTCCTGGAAGGGATACACCGAAAATTGATAGCAGCTGCTGCGGCTGTCATTGGGATACTTGCAGCACAT
>NC_051848.1:99402643-99412344 GCF_002237135.1 Teleopsis dalmanni
CCAAAGCTTCTATTCTATTTTGTAAAAATATTTTTTTTCTGTGTGTGTAAGGCAGAGCTAAAATATATAACAATATAAGAGCTACAATATGAGTAGCTCTGAGTAAAGCGACATTTATTTATGATTCAATTGTTCCCATTGGGCAATAATGCTTCCAAATATATTCCTTTATCTATATTTTCCATCAGAGCATTTGCAAGTGATTTTACATTTGCCTAAGCATATTTAATTAACTTTTCAACTCGAATCCTTTCACGAGTGCAGCACCGTCGACACCGATGTAAAGCTGCAATTTTATCATAATTAAAGCGGAAATGCATGCGAGTTGACAGCTACGGGCGTACCACACACATTTAAAATGCAAATTTGGTTGCATCCTCCACACATAGGACCAATAGCTTTTTATGTAAATGGCTGGGATAACGTGCCAACACTATTTATACATGCGGGTAATTAAAATGGTATTCCGGAGGGCATTGGCTTCCAAAACCAAAAAACAAAGGGTGCGTACATTGGAAGTGTGATGCAATGCAATGTCAAACCCTTAAATCACGTATTTCGATATGTATTATACCTTTCTTTTAATCAGAGTTATTTGATTACTTGGATAAGAATAAAAAAAATCTGTTGATCTCATGTAGTTCAGTAAATTTTAATACACACTGAAGAATAGTTCAGAAAGTTTCAAGAAAATACTTCTTTCTAGTATCCAATGCTGCACAAACTCGTATTTTATTTATGACTGTTCCTTCAACGTCGAATTTTTAAAGTACCTATTATGACTGCCAAAACTAGTTTTAGTTTCTATACATCCGAGGCCTCAAAGAGTAACAATTAATATAGCAGTATTGACATTGTTTCAATTAATGACTTTCCTAATTTAAAGGTCAGATTAACCACATGTTGTGATTTCCACCTATCATTAGCTTATTGAAGAAAATACGAATAACAACAACAAGTCGAGCAGATAAAAATGATATCAGTGCAGATTTATTAAAATGATATCAGAACAGATTTATTATCTCTCTTTCCATTTCCAAAGATAGATAGAAAGATAGACCTTAATTGTGTAATTGCTGTTAAAGAAAACGACACCCATACACTTATCGGTGAGCACACTTAGATTTTATTCTGAAAGCAGTAGCTTCATTCTGAAGCGAATGATTTGCGCTTCGGAACAGCGCGAATGTTCTTGCACCTACTCAAGTTCTTATTTTCAAGCCAATCGTGAAAATTTAAATATCGTTATTTGCTCTAAAATTGATTTGAAATAATTTATAATTATCTATAATTATGTCATAAATGACAGAATACAGCACAGACATATGCAAAGATTTGTGGCATCCATCGTAACAGGAAATGCTTTGTTTGTTTTCGTTTTGGATATTTGAATGCAAAAGAAGATCATCGCTGACAGACAGATTTTTGATATACGAATGACTGCTAACAAGAAACGTAATCGCACCATTTTGAATACGACGGAATATTTTTGCCTCCCTCACGTGACTTTTATATTACTGGGTCCAGTTTAGGTAGGTTGGAGTAGCGGCCTTTTTTAGAAAAAGTTCACTTGAGCTCAAACGATGGTCCATTGTGGTACCACAGAAAGAGCATTGATATGCACATAGATTTAAATCAGTATACAACCAACGACGAAAAAGGTAACGACTCCAGTTTATTGAAACTCTAAAAAAGTTGACAATATATTAGTATTCTATGCAAAGATACTTGCTTTATCTATTTGTTTATTTCACAATTTTCCGAAATAACCAACCGAAATAGATTATTACATGTAATTGCATGAAACATGTAACCAATTGTAGTAGAATGAACTCTCTGAGTGTTTGATAAGGTACTCGCATATTGTCCAATGTCCAATGAACACATGTGACAGCGAAAGTAACTAACTATTTGTATTCCGTGAATATACAGATGCGATGAATGTGAGAGTGTCACTCGAGCTTAAGCAAACGCAACAATAAATTGACAAATATTTGAGAAGTCATTCCTCAATCAATGACTACTGAGACTTGTGCATATATCCTTTGTTCTTGCAAATGTCTCACTTATTCGCCATACCAACATTTTTCATGATTTATTTGAAACGTTCCCCATTTTGCTTCTTTTTCTGCATGTTTTGTTTGTATTCTTTCAGTCTGTTAACAAATTAATAATTGCTACGAAGAAGGAATTTAGGGGCTTTACATTCGCACCGAACTTTACAATCACATAAATATGTTAAGGCTCCAATCACATTCGCAACTCAAACCCCGATTCAGTTCCCACAAACATTCGTAAATGCTTTGGCATATGAAATTCCGACATATTCGTTGATACCGCGCAATGGCTGTTAGAGCTGGAAGGGTGTGATGTGTGTGAAATGTGTGAAATTATGACATTGTATCTGTTTAAAATGTTAACACCAAAGAAATGGCTTCGGCTAAAAAACAGCTGAAAAGTGCGTCTGCGTTTGCATGGCTTGATAGCAACGTGAATAAAAGGAAAACTAGACCGAAAAATAAGCCAAACCGTGAAAAGAAAAGTGCCATACATTCGTTGCCATATTCACATCCGTTTCCGTTTCCTGTTCCCTTTTCTTCTCTCTGCTTCAGTGTTACTGCATTTAATGTCTATTTTTAAAGAATTTTTTTTAAGATATAAATTTCACTTTGTCTCTGTGCTAATGCCAACTTGACATACTCGTATATAATATGTGTTAAACATGTCTGTATGTCTGTATGTCTGTATGTCAGTGCCAGTGCTGTGTCGGGGTGTGCTCTCATATGTGCTAGATAACGCAAGTACGTAACGTATATCACAAAGAAATACTTGCTGTGCTCCTATCTGTGAGTATCTGTATCTGTGAGTTAACATTATCTTTATGGCAAGAGAATAATAAAAAAGTAATAAAGGCGCATAGACACACGATTTTCTGCTTACCTACTCAGATATTTATATTTGCAATATATATTTATATATATATATGATTCCTTATAATGTATGTATCTTCGTATTACGCGGCTCCTGTTCTATTATTCATTATTACATTATTATTTATTTTTCACATCGAAGTATTTCGCTTTTATAGTTGAACAATCATGGATTTGTTGTTCGTCCAATTATGGGTTGGAAGAGTTAAAATTGAAGAATTCTAAGTTAAATAAAAGGATGAAATGTAATTAGAAGGGGTATCTAACGTTATGTAGTATGTACAGATGTTGCTTATTACTTTTTCATTGGTCAAGTATAATCACATATTATATACTATACTATTAATATTACACTAGTGTGCAAATAATTAAAAAAAAATTTTTTCAAAGTCGAAACCTATTGATCCTATAATAAAACTTTCCGTAGAACGCAATCCCTGTTGCTATAAATGGTACGACGGAAACCATTGTGGTAGGTGCCACTATACAAATACAAAAATACATAAAATTGGACATTGTATTGTATGATATGTATTGTACGATATTTAAATAAATCATTTTTGAATTTATTTAATGTTGTGATAATGTAATTTTGATTCCTGCTCTTGATTTTGCAAAATTCCACAAAACAACTTTGCAATATAAAATTTTTAATGGAAGTAAGGCAAGTTCGTAAAAACCTCTATTTTGGGCAAGTATGGAACATTCAATATTTGGTATTGAAAATGTTTGTGTTTCATTCATCCTTGAATATAAAACGTTTTCACAATATTTTTTGGGGCGTTCCATTACTTTAAAATTTAAAAAGTAGAAAAATACGCACAAAAAAAAAATTGTACACATTTTAGCCTATGTTATCTTTTATCCTATTATATTATTATTATTATTATTATTATGTTGAGGCTAGTTGAGTCAGTGCATTTGAGCACTTTTACTCTCTATTAACTGCGAGGTTTCTTCTTAACCCCTCTCTACGCCTTGACTGGATTATTGTTTATCACTTCATCAGACTAAGCAATAACTGACCCCAGATCTGCATACCTTCCCGAGAAGCCTGTAACCATTCTGAGATTCGATTTCGATAACGCAGTGTTAGTAAACCTGTCAGTTTTCGTAAATAATTTCAGGGCTCTATCCTTTTTGTATTTTTTGATCGGATCAATCTTGAGGTCCTTAAGGATGTCATTAACAGAGATTGCTGTTAATAATGAAATAGCACACTAATTCGCAACTTTTTGTAGATAAAAAGAGTTTTGTTCAGCTATTATTATTTTTAATGATAATAATAATAGGGATTTTTTATGCTATCTCTGGTTAGCATAATAAGCCTAACAGTATTTCTGAGTTCAAAATTCTAAACCTCATTTGCTACAAGGGATGTCGAATAAGGCTTTATATATTATTAGTATTATTACTTGTTTTTATTACTTGGATCACAGCTCATGAATTCCAGTTGGTTCTGATCTTTCCGTCTTAAGTATTAAGACGTTAATATTTTTAGACGACGATCAAAAGGATCAAAAGTATGATCACTGAGAATGGATTTACGATTTTGTTATTTGGTTTATAGCTGATTGATGCTAGTTGGACAATGATATTTCTGTTTCAAAGATCGAGAAATAAAAAGGAACGGATTGATTGGAACTTTAGCTCATTTAAGTTACTTTTTCAATTTGTCTAAAGCAGCCAATTACCGATCATTTTAGCAATGCAATTTGTTGATTTTAATAAAATTTCTAAAAATATTAAAAGAAACTTTTTTCGCTGCTAGCCAAGATACAACAACTGATATCCTTTTTAAAACCAATCGAATTACTTCGATGAAAACTTTTTGAGGAAATAAAATTTCATTCCATTACGGCCACAATCGACTTGCTTGTGTTCCTTGTGTTCCTTGTGAGCGAAATTTTTCTCTTTAATTTTTAATGATTTTGTCAACCTCATGCGTTGCCATTGCCATTGCCATTGCCAGGAGGCAAACGGAAGCGAAAGGACGAACCACAAAAGCCTAAACTAATTACGTTGCGCATTAGGAGTTTAGTTGGTTGTGTGCTTTTCGTATATTTACCAACATTGTATAAGTTTGTAAATTATTTTATTTATTATCGAATACTTGAAGAACTTATGTGGGATAATTGTCCTCGCCGCTATATAGTCTCCAGTGAACTTCCTGAGTTTTTGTGTCTTTTTGAGATAAACACAGAAGCAAAAATACAAAAAAAGTGTACAAAAAAGTTGTAAAAACTTTTGAAAAATTAAAAATTGAATACATTTTATTTAATAATATTATCTGCTCTCTTCATATAATATTCCATATAATATTCACAAAAACTGTTATGTATTTTCACATTTAATTAATAAATATTTTATTTTTGCAATTTTTTATGCCTTTTTGTTTTTGTCTTTAGGTTTTGCAAATATTTTGCATTTTTTGGGTATTTTTTAAATAAATTATATTTTTTATTCCATACAAATTTTTTATACTTTATAATATAAACTTAGTGAAATGCGCAAATTGTCGGTCCGTCCGCATATCTTTTTTATTTGAGCACACTTTGTGGCGCTTTTAATGTGGTCATTTAATTACGCTCGTTTAACTTGAAATCCTTTATTTTTAGTAGTCCTTTTTTATATGCTTGTATGGGTTTTGGTTGTTTAATGAAATTAAATTGAATTAAATATTTGCATAATAAACAAAGGAAATTATGTGCAAATTGCATTATTTGTTGCATATCATTGATGTGGCTTAACCACTGCGAATGCTATGCTCATTATCTAGTAAATTTTTCAACGATTTAATAATGATTTAATAAGTAGTAGATGGATGACTAGTCCTCTATTACCAAAATCAAATTTAAAGAGCAATTGACTTATTTTTGAAATTAATAAAGTTCATTCATAAATTTATTTATTTAAAACTTCCAATTGTATGAACTTCTTCAGTCCTCTGCAGGGTATGTATCTTCTTCAGGAAATTGTTTCTTTTCAACTTACATGACCCGAACTTAATTCTAACTGACAAAGCCATTACCAAAAAGTTCATATCTCCAACTATATTTTAGTAGGAACTGCAACAATAATTGGTTCAATTAATGCATAAATTCATAATTACTAAAAAGGAAAAATATACCAAAAGGATATTCGAAAAAAAAGAAAATAAGTAAAACAAGCGAAACTTGTGTAAAATGGAAAATTGCAATTATGCTTTGTGCATAACAAATACATAAATAAATACAAAATAAATAAAATTAAAAATTAAAGTGCAGAAATTTGAAAAGAAAAAGCAGGTCGTTGAATGCGCCACTTCCGGTGCAGTGTCAACCTTAGTCTTCCGTTTCCGCCTTCAGACATCAACGTTGCGGGTTGTGTTGGGTCATGTTTATTCACTTTTGGAAAGCGAACGGCAAACGGCAAACGGTAAACGTAAATATGAAAACACGCCGAATAGCTTACAAGTAAAGTCAACATAAATTCAGCGCGTATTCAGCGCGTATTCAGCGCATATTCAGCGAAAAGTTCACCCAGAACTGCAGGCGAGCAAATATGTAGGAGCGCGAATTCGCTCCTGCAATGTGGTTTCAATCGCTGTATTTAATCTGTCTTAATTGTGATTTACGATTAAATGGAATATTTTATGAGATGCCAACTGCAGTGCCCGTGAACCATTTATAAAAGCAAGAAAAAATTAAAAAACTACTTTTATAGTGGAAAGCGCGGTGAAAGTGTAAAAGACACAAAGCAACAGAGCAGAAAAAATCCGGCGAATGAATTTCGCTTTATTTTATTTTGCGTTGTGTTTTCGCAATTAAAAACTTTTTAGTATTTCGAAGAAAAAATTAATAAAATTAACGAAAAAATCAAAAACGCATAAAAAATTCATAATAAGTTTTATAACGAATTTGTTGTTTTTGTTGTTGTTGCTGTTGTTGCTGTTGTTGCTGTCAATATGTTGACAACACACCATTTACATCATCTGCATCATCATCGGGGCAGTACAAACCTGGAACTGGATAAAATCACTAATCTAAATACGGTAAGTGTATATATTAGAAAATTTATATTAAAAATGAGAATTTCACATTAAAGGCCTCATAATGGATCTCGGGGATTAAGATACTTGGGGTAGTTCCATAATTCTTGATCACTGAATATAGAATATTCTAGATATCCTTTTAGCTAAAGACAAAGATTGTATCAAAATTTGTATTGGATACATGTTCTACTCTATTGATTTACTTTGTTTTTAATGTATTAATAGTTTCACAAAGATGAGGACTGCACTACTAACTTAGATGAAAACTCGAGAGTTACGTTCATGTTTCATTTTCTTTTAATTCTTGTTGTATTAAGATACGTAGAGATAAGTAATGACTTAATATACAAACAACATTAGTAAGCGTCCTTAGAAATCTTCAAGGCCCTGTTTTCATATGTTTAGTAAATCTTCTCATTCCTCTATTCACGTTAAACGTCATTGTAAGATCTTTCAAATTTTCAGAGAAATCTTTCTTCATTCTATGATATGTGATGAGATTAACTAATGATTGCCCCAAAAATGGATGTCCTACTGATATTCTATATAGTATTACGTTATCTCACAATTGTTCTTAACAAAATGATAGACTGCAGTAGAATTTTCTTTCAACAAATGACCACATAAGTTTAAATACTTTATCTACACATATAGGTTATATTATTGGAACACATAACTTTAATATTAATGAACGGATTAAATCATTTAACTATTCTTACAAAACGTAATAATTTGTATTAATATAATTCACATTCTTTCCCTCTTCGGTTTGACTATTTATAGTCTTGTACAATGCCTTAAGTTTTAGACGTCACATAAAAAAGTACGTAGCATAGAAATGCTTTCTTGCAGCACTTTATATTTTAAGTTGCATGTTAATATATGTTTAATGTTTGAAAAGCGTGTACAAGGTTATCGAAAGAAACGAATTTGCAAATTTCTTTCTTTTGAAAGCATTTCATTCAATAAATTTTGAATAATTTCAATAAATAATATCTTAATTTTTTTTATGAAACACATTCGTTCTAGGTAAAAGCCGATATCATTCAAAAAGTTTTATTTTGTTTGATTTGAGTTAATGACAATTTCAGTAATTAAAGAACATATAGTGAAAATATTTTACTAAATAATTTAGAAAGTTGTGAGTTGGGCTGATATTGTTGGAGAAAGCAATTTCAGTAAACGAAAAACAGGGATGTACATAAATAAGACACTAGTATTCGTTATTTCAATGATTGATTTGGTTTTTCAGTACCAATAACTTTATGATGTCAACTTTAAGAATTTAAAATGAATATATAAACTTAAATAAATGAGATATATATCCTTTCTTACTCATAGTAAAAATCACGAAACTGTTTGAGACAAACCGTTTTTTGCAAATATTGCTTTGAAGTAGGGAAGAGAAATCATTCCCTGATAAAGGTGACAAAATGTATCTGTATTTGACCAATGTTTTAGATTGTGCAGGATTTGTACAAGTAATTCATTTGTGATTAAAGACGGTGAGTTCAAAAACGTTAGTTTTCCTTTTAAGGAATACTGCAGCTGATGCGGTCGGGAAAAAAAATTTTACATATTTGTATTCCAGAGACTTGACCATTGTAGAATTCTCAAAGAGTTCTTAAATTTAATACTTTGTGCTTTGCATAATGAAAATAATAAAAAATTTTCAAATTTGCAATAACGTTTACATTTCCAAAATTTGGAATACTTTCAACTATTTTCCTCATTTTTCACAACAAAATGGAAAATAATTTTGCTAAAAGCTCTTTATGAAAAAAAAACTTGCTTACAGTTTTATTAGTTTAGATACTTTTCAACATATGTGCAGTCATAACACAGCATCAATATCAGTGAAGGGGCACCAGGGGTGTGACAGGTGGAGCAGGCGGAGAAGGTGGAGAGATGGAAACCGATTTCACGTAATGTTTTCGCAATTCATTCGAAGTTAAAAAATGTCATTTAACTCAGACATTTATGAGTGGATATGAAAATGAAAACCTCTTACGGCAACATGCATGAAAATATTATAAAAATTTCCTGTAAAATTTGAGAATTAATCTAATGAAAAAACCTTGCAAAAAAACTTAAAGAAATAACACCCAAACTACATAAAAGTGAAATAATTTGCAAAAAGTATCGTAAAACAAACATATTTCTCGCCCCACTCTGGTTAGCCACTCCTCATCCTCAGGAGCGATCGTTCAGATACTAAATAAAATCGAATAAAATGAAATGTGTGCCAGCAAAATTCAAAAGTTTAGCAAAATTGTTGGAAAAAATATGCGAAAGGGCATAAAAATCAAACACCAGCACCAATTTCAGCAAACAAAATTCTGCTGATGAGCGTTTCAACTATGTTTCATGCGTGAAAATCGCATTTCCGAGCCGTTCAAATCCTTTTAATGACGAACAGCTGAACAACTGAACAACTGAACAACTGCGTTCAGGACGCACTCAATTGTTCGGTAGGTGATTTATGAGCCGCTTCGCCTCGTCCTCATTCTTCACGGCATCTTTGCTGCTCACAGTGCGAAACACATTTGAAGTCCTTTTTGCTGTTTTACGGGTCGGGAAAAAGTTCATAAAAAGGAGTTGGGAGTTGGTGGTTGGTGGTTGGTGGTTGGTGGCTGGGAATCGGAACACAAAACGGCGTACGTGTATTTAAAAAGTTTTCAACAAAAAAAAAAGAAAAATGCTAATGACTTAAAAATTACGAAAATAAAACCAAATTA
>NC_051848.1:99412444-99419677 GCF_002237135.1 Teleopsis dalmanni
TAAACTAGTAAAAACTAGTAAACATAATGAAAATTAATTTAAATAATTAACTTAATATAACTTAGCATATCTAAAATTAACTAAAACTAATATAAAATAATTTATAGCATTTCGCTATCATCAATTGTTGAAGCTTTATATGTTTTCAAAAGCGTTGAAGAGGATTTTGGTACAATTAAACCTTCTGATCTTAAGAGTTCTAAAATATCATTACTACAACGCCTGTTTATCCTGTATTTTTTAAATATAACAGCTAATTTTTCACAAGTGTTTTCATTTTTTTTATTTTCAACATCCTTTGTTTCGTTTCTAAAACAACTTTCACTGGAATTATTGTCTTCAATATTAATATCAATATATTTTCCAGGAACTAAGTCACTATTTAATTTGTTTTGATTTAATTTCTTTTTTTTTAATATTTCGTAGTTTAATGATTTTGTTTCTTTATTTATTTTGATTTTTTAATATTTATTTCACAAATGTTTATTCACTATACTTCAAAATTATTGCGTCAGTTCATTTATAAAACATAGCGTCATCTGATGCAAAATTCAAATACGTTGCTGTGAACACGAAAAATGAGAGAGAAAGCAAAGAAAGAGTATTTACATTCATGTTTTGAGCAATTGTTTTGCAAATTTGCTTGAAAATGCGGACGCGGTATCAAAGACCGTCTTGAAGACAATGTCTTCGAAGACCACTTTTTCTACTGGGTGTTCGTTTTCTCACCTTTAACCAGTAAGCTTCCAACAACTCTTCCAACTCTCCCAACTCTTGATTTTATCGTATGGCTTTTTTTGCAGTTATTTTCAGTTTTACTTTTTATCGAATGAAAGGAAACGAATACTTTGTTGTGTTTGCAAGTTTCATTTTTTGTTACACATTTTTTTGCTGGTTCTGCTTAACCGGTTATTTTTGTTGTTTTTATCTAATTGTTACATAATTTCACAATTTTCAGCTTTTTAAAACTGTGTAACAATTGCAGGACTTCAAACTTTGTCTTTTTTGCAGGGATGTACATATGTATATATGTATGTACATATGTATATAAATATTTAAACTTATGTTAAAATGATTTTCAAACCAATTTCTTATATTTTTACATGATGCGGTCTATAACTGCCGACATATACATATGTATATGTATATAGATATGTATATGCACTCTATATTTTTTTAATTTTGTATATAGAAGAATATGTACATATCTGATACCTGTACTTACATATATAGGTATACAATATACACCCTAATATGTATTGAGAATGTTTTGAATTAATTCTTGAATGAGTACTGAAACCTTAAAGCTTAACTTCACTCTCGTTGTGCAAATATAAAATATGCGCATGAATGTATGTATACACTTTTATACACATATATAGACTTATATACATACATATGTATGTGGTTGAAATATGTGAACAATAAATGCATTTGAAGTAAAAAGCTGATATCAGGTTGTAATATCATGGTCAATGTCATAAAAGTGTTTCCGAAAACTTCAAACCTTAAAATATTTAGTTCTGATATACATATGTATATATAAACATACACTTATATATATGTATGTATCTATAATGAGTATGTATGCAGAATTTCCATTGCTCCTATACTCTGTTAAATTTGTTTTTTTCATGCCTCAATGTTCTGATGCCGCGTCCAACCGAATTGACTTCAATTGCTTGTTTCCTTTTGCACGATTTTCTATATTTTTGATCGTATATTTTGTGTTACTAGGACTTGAAGCGAATATGAATGTAGAGTATGTGTTGTATTTTAAACGAGAAATAAAACACGTAGAGCTCAATAAAAGCGAAACTGTCTGATTCTCTTATTGTTCCCTTTTATGGTGTCTGAGCATTTTCAAGTTTTTTGTATTTATTTTAGAACTAACATTTTTATACTTTCGTTCTGACCGACTTTTTTGTTGTTAGCGCAAATTATTCAATATTTCGCATTCTCACTGCGTCTAAAAGGCATATAAGAATCATTTGTTTTCTTTTCAAATATTTTTCTTCAGTATTTAAAGAAAAAATTGTTTTTGTTAAAGGTTGAAGACAAGTATTTTTCTAAAATTCTAAGACAATAACTAAAACCTCCAATTTATTGAAGTCCATACACTTGTATAATGAATTATCATAGTAAACTTGAAACAAAACCAATCATGTTTTCTAAAATCAATTTTGAACTATTTTATGTTTACTCTATAGCTATTACAATGTTCACGATTGCGGTCTTTACAAATTAATCTGAAAATTATAGAAAGATTATCAATGTCAAAAAAGATCTCATGATTATTGTTAGAAAGTGCTTTGAAGGATTTGCCTTGGTAAGTGTTGTCATCAAAACAAGGAAATCTTCTTTTAAATTGCACAGGTCCGGTATTCGGCTCTCTGAAAGTTATTTGTTGCGAAACAGTAGTATGCATTCGCTTCAAGCGACACATTTAGCAAATTTAAGTTATAACCGTTTGATATATTGAATTTTCGAGTCATATATCTGTTTTCAATTCCAGCTACTGATGCTTTTCTCACTCACATCTTGGCCTCATACTTTTTTATGTAAAAAATACATTTATGTGCCCATATTAGTCTGATATAAAGGAATTTTCTTTGTTACGGAAATTAATAATCGTTTCATTGATTGTTGAAGAGGTCAAGATCAAATGTCTAAGACTTTGGTTTACGTCAAATCCGACTCCGGAATTGTTCTTTATTATATAACAGCTATAGAAGATATAAATTATTTCGGATCACTATTATCAATATACCCAAGGATCACTATGTAGGGAGCACATAGGATCACTATGTTTTTAGTAGAGAGCACAAAGTTTAAGAATAATAAACTGTATAATTATTTTAATATGCTTTATGCATCTCTAATATAGTGTGTATAAGCTATAAAATATAGTGTATAAGCTATAAAATAGGTATATAATTAGTTCGAAATGTTTTGTGCATAAATTTCTGATAAGTGAGATCTTAGTGACATTTTATAAGTTATGTATTCATACCTGTTAAATTTGATTCGCGGACCATTTTTAATCATCTCGCAGACCACTGGTTGGGAAGTACATGGTTTTGTATTTTGTTTTTGTATTTCTTGTTACACAAATGACATTAAACAGCTGTGAAGACGCATATTTTCAGTAAAGAGTACGGACATTATATTTTTATATAATATATATTTATTAATTAATAATATATAATTAATAATATATTTATTAATCCGTCGGCGCTTGTTTGATTTCCGTATTTCACTGAAGATTTTCGGTAAACAAATGGTTGTATACCATTCAGAATGGACCGTTTTAAGTTCCTGTATTGGTACATATATAGTTCCCACATGACCAGTTTTCTCTAAAAAACAAGCGACTATTTGTTTCGAAGTGCTTCGAGCGCGAACATTTTTTGCTGGATTTGGTTCTTCTTGAAACATCGATACAGTCATACAGTCAACTGCAGTTTACGTTCTGGCTCATACGCATTTGTGCGCACCAATCGATACGATCATCTTTTTGAGAGTTTGTCAAATGATGGGGGATCCAACGAGAACAAATATGCTGGTGGAACTAATGCCTAGGGTTCCCTTAATCTCACAGTATGTCACATGACGATCTTGCCTTATCAATTTTTGCACAGCACGAATATCGTCAGTGAGCGAACTGCGGCCACGATTCAAATTATTGTACTACCGTTTCACAGTGACAAAGAATTGAACTTTATCGCCAAATGTAGAAGTAAGTTGATCGATACACTCTTGTCTTGAGAATTCACGTTGAAAGTCGTAATAAATCATCGCACGAAAATTTACTCGCGTAAATAATACAAATAACATTCTTTTGACAAAAAGTCTAAGGTAGATTATGTTTAATAATGTCAAACTTTCGTATGGATCGTCAGATGACACCTAACAACAATCAGTGTTGCCAAGGCTCAAAATATAAATAGTGATCTCCGTATATTGACTTTTTGCAAAATAAAAACAACTTCACAAGTTTGAAATTTATTGTTCGACAAACTCCAGGCATATCGAAAGAAGATTTTATTTTTTTTTTGCAAAAATATAGACATAATATTTCTATTATAAGGTTTAAAATAAAAGTAAAATAATATGTAAGTTTTTTCAAAAATTTAAGGAATACAGACACATAAGTTTTATTTGGAACCATTATTCTAGAAAAAGATTTGCCTTTCACTAGGTATAAATATGTATATATTTTGTATGTTTTCATATGGAATGCATAATAATATTTAATATATTTGAAAAAGTTATTTATTATCGACTTTATCATTTTACATAATAAGAATAATTTATTTAAAGCAGAAAATATGAAATATATGCGGTTTCGATACAATATTTTTACAATTCGAGCGCTTGCCTTGTTGATCAATATATATTTTGCTGCAAACACTGCTCTTAACAAATTTACATACAATTGCTCATTTACTATGGGATAACATTGGTTCAGTAAAATTATTGAAGGCCAAGCAGTCATTGCGTATTTAGCGAAAAATTTTCGAAATTTTTTTTATCCAGTTTTATGAAGGTTTCTTCGTACTAGTAAGCGATAAGTCATCTGCGTTATTGTACTTAATGCCGATCCTGTTAAGAGTTGTCAGATTATATATGTACATGGATATATGTATATAATTTTTGCATATGAAAATATTTGGTTTAGCCGTCCGTGTACATTTATTTCTAAAAATATGTTGTTCTTGTGATAAGTCTTCATTACTAAGATTTGTTGTTAGTGACGAATGATTGTAAAAGCAAAATATTTTGTGTCAAATGTTAAATAAACGTACATATTTATTGTTAATTTATTTTTATGAAAATAAGAATAGAAAATAGTTAACTCTGATATTTTAATTTCTAAATAATATTAGTTTTAGAAGCAATTACCTTTTAGCTTAAATTTATGGAGTAGTCGCAATCCTTTACGGGTTTCTCACCAAATAAGGATTTGCAAGAAGACTTAAAAATTAAAATTTAACCCTAAGTAATAATATAAGATGAAATCAAATCTCTCAAAACGAAGAATTTCAAGCTGGAAAAAATCTGGAATAGAAATTAAATCTTGAAATAAAAAATTAAAACTTTGGCATACGAATATATCTAAAGACTCCGAATGATCATAAAAGTCTTACTAAAAACCTCATTGAGACAAAAACTCAGTATCATACTTACCGTCTTTCAGAAGAAAAGGTATTATTAGTAATTCGTGATCTGAAGGGTTTGAATCAGGAGAAATTAAACTAGACCTAGAAACGAAGGGCTTTCATCGAGTGTCATTACCTAAAGACTAGTTCATCATTGTTCACAAATTGGATGAAGGTGTGATTGTCAAAAGAAAAGAAAAATATTTTCAATGTAAGATATATTTGCTACTTAAAAGTTCAAAATGAAAACCCAAGACAGGAATGATTCAATGCAATAACTACCAGCATTATGGCCATGCAGCCATTAACTGTTGGGCTCTTCCCAGATGTGTAAAGTATGATGGCAATCATCATTTTATTAAATGCAAAATATCGACTGATAAAAACTTAACGGTAACTGTAAAAAAATATCCAGTTAATTACAATTGCTGCTCTTTCAATCTCAACATAGCACTGAAAAAGAATATCAAATAAGACAGTAGTAGGTAAACTACTACATTCGTGCACCCATCGATATCTTTTACTTATGTAGCACAGATCCTCTTAAAGAAATCAAGTTAGCGCACGTTATTCAGTTTTGAAATTGTTTGTTTACATAAAAGAAATTACTGAGAGAATTCAAAATACAAGAGTATCTTGCATAACTGTTTTGATCTTCTCAGAATCATTAAGGCTTTTATTCGGCGACGTAATTGTTTAAGGAAAATAGATCTTAGAACGGGTGATTCAGTTAAGAAAATGAAAGCTAATAGGCAAATAAATTTTATTAGAAAAATGGTACTTGAGTTTCAAAATGAAAAATGGGGCGATTTTGTAAATCATATTGAGGCTGGTTGCAATGTCTTGTGTGGATTAAGCAAGTATTTCCCATTAAAGTCAAGTTCTACAATACCTTAAATTCGTGATGCCACTGGTTGGTGCTATACTAAAGCGGAAAAAGCAGAAGCTTTTGCAAAATCTTTTGAAATTTATATTTTATTAATAATAGAAGGTGGATCCTTTCCTTTAACAGATAACGAAGAAATCACCATTTTAATTAGTAATTTCGGAAAAAGAACATCCCCTGGACTGGATGGAATCAATAACATATGTTTGAAAAATCTTTCGTCTTCAGTAATAAAAAGAATTAAAGATATCATTAACGCAGTACTTTCTTTAGTTGTCTTCCCGCTGACAAAATTATTTAATTCTATTGTATATAATTTATAACTGCATACTGACAAGATAATAACTTATTTGAGAAGGAGGAAAGTTTCAAGTTACAGTAAATGCTGAAAAAACGAAAGCTATGCTCATTACAAGACGTAGAAATCAAAATCCAAGCAAAAAAGTCAATTATGTAGAAATGGAATAGTAGGACAATATCAAAAACTTAAGTCTAACTTTTGACAGAAGATACACTTGGTTAGAAAATATAAGAGTCAAGAAGCTGGTTTGTAATATAATTCTGAATGATATAAAACCATTAGCATAAGAAAAGTTAAGTTTAAGAAATAAAACTCTACTTTATAAGCAACTAATTATACCTGAACTATTTTATGAATGTATTGCTAATGGCACTATTGCTACATCCATCAATAGAAAACTTCAAACCTAACAGAATATTGTACTGTGTACAATATTTCATGGTATGTCGACTTGAGAGTCGAGAACGTGCAAAAATAAATAAAGACAGAGCGCTGATATTGTTCGATCTTGTGGATGCGCACACTATTTCAGAATTGCATTTTCTCAAATTAATTTCAATATAAAATCAATATACATATATTTCCGTCAGGAAGATATACTGGGCTTCAATCTTTACTTTTAAAAATTTGAATAACTCATTATCAGAATTCAACGCAGCTTTTATTATAGTGAATCATCCAAGTGGTCACAGACCTATTTAGCAAAAGTGCTTTAGACACCACCTCGCGTTTCATCAAGCAAAGAATAAGAATATAAGACGCATTGCTTTTCAAAGTCAATTCAGAGAGTATTTTTTCATAGCAGACCATCTCATTTTGTTGAAATGACACTATATGTTACAGTATTTTTAAAAGTAACACGCCTGTAACCGCACTTATACTGA
>NC_051848.1:99419777-99424936 GCF_002237135.1 Teleopsis dalmanni
CCCGCTTTTGCACTCCAACTTACCGGAGCAATTGTAGTGCTGTCGACCAAGTTACCAATTATGGCAAAAGTCACTTCAACAATAATAACAATAACAAATATTCGAACGTTCCATTTACAAGTCCCACAATTGCACGGAAAATAGTTGAGTTTGTGGCGGTCGTCTGGCGGGGCTCTTGGAAATATTTGGTCCCGTGTAGCATGCAACAAGCTGTTGTGCTTCTTTCATTCGCTGCTGTTATTTTTTCATAACAATTGTTTTCTAATTAATTGTTGCTTTTTAGTAACAAATATTTTTTTTTTATTTTTTTGTATATTTTTTTTTGTATTATTAAACTGTCTTTTAAAGTCTTCAAAATGGCAGCGAAGCGCGGAGATAATTATGAGATGCGCGTTGAGCTGTTTGCATTTATTTTTACGGTCTCAATAAAAAAATATATTGTATATTTTCGTAATATTTTTGGTTGGTCACACTGAAGGTTCTGCTTGGTTACAGTGTTGCCATTGTGTAATGTATTTTCCTTTTCGAAATTCGTAAATGATTGCAAAGTGTCACTGACGTGTAAATTCAAATTTTACGCTCAGCAATCATTTTTCAGCGCCGTGATGCGATACGCTTTCGTTTGCGGTTCACGCAAAGCTTGACATGTAAAATTTGATAGGAAGAATTGGCATGTCAAAGCTGTGGAAATTTATACTAAACGAAATATCTTCCATTAAATTATTATCATTAAAAATGTAAAGAGAAACCTGAAAATTAGATGTTAACCAAGGTTATATAAAATATCACATAATTGGAACTGTTGGTGGCTCCCTTAATTATCCTAACTAACTTTTGATATACAAACGAACCTATTGTTGCTTTCAGGTGCTTATTAATATACAGTAGACAAGTATTAATTTGCATAACGAACTAAAATTATAAAGAAATTAACAAAGTTTATACGCAAACTACACTTCACTTGTAAACACTGTGGGATGTGGTGGAAGGATTGCCATTTTTGCTACATCATCGGTAGGAGTTCTCCTTATGAGTTCTACACCGATTAATGGCATACATCAACTGGAACACATATCTGAGGTTTCTGTTGGAATCCTAATAACATTTGCTAATGAAACGCGCATCCTAAGTGATGCACACAATCGCTAAAATAAGACTCTGATCTGGTATCGCAATGAACCTTAATTGTCTACGCGTGGCCTTTTTGGTCTGCCAGCATAATCTAATCTAATCTAATGGCATACATATTTATGTCGGTAGAAGGATTGCTATATATATTTCGTAGTGAATAGTCATAATGTCATAAATATGTTATATTTGTCTACAGAAAGATTGCCCTTCCATACTACATCGTCGGTACATCGACCATTTTTGTTCCACACCGACTAATGGCATAAATATTTTTATCGGTGTATAGGCACAGCGTGAATACGGGTTCCTACGTCGACAAGTATCATAAATACGTTTGTCGGTGAAAGAATCGCCTCTCTATACTACTTCGTTGGTACATCGACCATTTTGGAGTTCTCCACCAACTAATGGCATTAGGAGTTCCCACACCGAATACTTTGATAGCTGTTGGTTAAGTGATGAAAAGGAATATGTAACACTAGGGTGGCTCAGAATAACTAAAATGCGATTTTTAATGAGCGCACCCCCTAGGAATATGCCATTGACCAAAAAAATGATATTCCCAAAGTTTTGGAGCAATAGGATTAAAAATGACGTTGCGCCACTCGAGCAAAGTTAGGTTTTCAGTACAAAAAACAGAAATTTTTCAATTCAAGGTCATTTTATATCTTTGTTACTTGTTTCAACAGTTTTTAATATATACTCATTTGATAGATAATTAAAATACCTTTTTAATAAGATACTGTTGAGCAAAATCGGTTAAAAATTATGTACAAGACACAATAATTAGTTGAGCGACTGTGCTCTGTTTTCTATTTCATACCTTTTAGCTGGCATGCACAATTACGTATTAGGTATATGCTACGATTTAGTTAATTATTTATAAAAAATTATAATTTCAAGAAAACCGTTTTTTTCAGTAATTAATATATTGTGTTTTTAATGTTTTATAACATAAATCTGATGATGTGAAGGATAATTTTTATGATAATGTTCGACTACTTGCAGAACATATTCTGTTTCCTCATAAGCCTAATTCCTCTTTCTATACAATAATTTATCATATGAAGTCTGGCACAGAATTCAAGTGCATCTCTATAATCGTGCGTCTCCATCCATGGCCAAGGATCGAAACTGATAAAACTATTGGATAGGCAAAAACGATCAAAAAAATTTGTTATCTCTTCGGTCCCGAAATCAATAAGGTTCTTTGAGGAAAATAACTTCCTTAGTGGGTTCCCACTCTTTATCTAACCAGAGATAGCTGGGAGCTTGGATCTATGACCGGTCACTATACAGTTACTAACTACGCAGATGGCTCAAAGATGGTAGGCGGTACGGGAGCAGGTATCTTCTTGAAAGATATGCAGGTAAGATAGTGCTACCGAATCCCTGCTACTTACAGCGTCTTTCACGGCGAGATATATGCTATCGAAAAAGAGGTCAACATTAGACAACAAAGTACAATTCGTTCTTCGAATATGACGATTTTTGTAGATAGGCCACACTGAAAGCAATTGAATCTAAATTCCAAGATAGTATTAAAATGTCGCGATTCACTGATGAGCATCAAACATCATAAGGTCTCTCTTTGTTGGACATAGTACTTTTCGAATACTTGGACATAGCAATATTGAAGGGAATGAACTAGCAGATGATATGGCCAGAAGAGGTTCTGAACTGCATACAGGAGAGGCCGACCTCTTAATACATACACCGATATGTAAACTGTTTAGGATAATAGAGGAAATCAATACGGTGACTAACAATTTATAAACTAACCGTAAAGACTGTAAGGTCGCTAGAATCTTATGGCCTAAGTTGGACAAAAATAAAACGAAAAGCCTTTTAGGCTTCAGCAAACCTGCAGTTCGTGTGCTTTCTGGAGTACTAAAGGGGCACTGTGCCATTGCGCCGCTGCTCCAACGGTGGCGAGTTCCAACAAGTGGATTATGCAGGAATTGCCAAGATGAAGAGGAGGTAAAATCTATCAACCACTTCCTGTGTCTCTGTCCAGGACTTCAAACAAGGCTACTTTAATGTCTTGGGGATCTTTATTTTACTGGCTTGGAAGAGATAACGAAAGCAAACTTATCGGATCTCTCAACTTCATCTGAAAAACCAAATGGTTTAAGAAGGATAACAAAGGTTAGCAACTCGCATCTCCTGGTAAAATTTTTTGGGGGCATCCCAATGGGCAATATATGTCTCCGAGTAGAAGTGCTGACAACTGTTAGCACGTACCTTCCGAACATAACCTTACCTAGTGTGGGTTAAAATTTTCACACATATGCTCACCATAAAAAATTTATATATCTCGTACAAATCATCCGAGTTATATGTAAATTGATCTCTTAAAATAAACATTTTTAGTAAGTACATGATTTTCGCCATGCATCGAGAATCTTAGATAGCACCTGGGCGCCACAGATAACCATACCTACTACTACAAAATATGTATAGCATAGCGATCCGAAACCTTGCATTTGTCAAGGGCGGAAATTAAACTAGGAGTGATAAATTCAATCGTTCTGTCTGCGTTATCCCAATTTTGTTGAACTGTGACTAAAGATTCAGCTTCCATTTTGAGACAAATTTCTTCATCGAATTTATTCCAATTAAAATCAACGGACTTTTTAGCCGCTCTTGCTTCGTTTGCTTAAAGGATATTAACTTCAGTCATACTCCCTGTACGACCATTTACTCTTTGCTTAAGAAAAAAATCTTGTTTTGACTATACTTTCAATTCTACTTAAATATCTATATAAATTATTAAGTAGAAATGTATTATTTTTATTTTTTATTAATGTTTCTTCCGTTTTTTGTAAACATTTGCGATTTCATTGTGCGTGCCAGCTAAAAGGTATGAAATAGAAAACAGAGCACAGTCGCTCAACTAATTATTGGGTTTTGCGTATAATTTTTAACCGATTTTGGTCATCAATATCTTATTATAAAGATATTTTAATTATCTATCAAATGAGTATGTATTTCTAACTGTTGAAATAAGTAACAAAGATATAAAATGACCTTGAATTGAAAAATTTCTGTTTTTTGTACTGAAAACCTAACTTTGCTCGAGTGGCGCAACGTCATTTTTAATCCTATTGCTCCAAAACTTTGGGAATATCATTTTTTTGGTCAATGGCATATTCCTAGGGGGTGCGCTCACTCAAAACTTCATTTTTAATTTTCCCCCTTATAACGTGAGCCACCCTAATGTAACACGTTTGTTCTGTCACTTATCGGTGCTCAACAGAAAGCGCATTACACTCTGGCGTCTCCATTTCTTAAATATTTCTCCGATACTACTTAGCGATTTTTTCTAAAGTAGGTGTACCTATTTTTGGTATAGCACTTAAAAACATTAACATTACAATAGATTCATTTTAAGGGGATGGTACAACTAGCACCATATTATCATTTATACAATATTCTTTTTATTAAGTTCGTCGGAAGTTGGTAAGTGTCTTCAGTGTATCAAGTATATATTGACAGTATTCCATATATCACATTTATATATAAAACGAAGTTAAAAATTTTAAGCTTGATACTTCTTTATTTTATATATAATAAGGAATAAAGGTACTGTGGAATAAATAAACTAGATTGTTGCTACCATCTAGAATATCATTGATATAAATAAATTGGTTTTCCTAAACGTTAGAAAGCGGAAAGCAAAATATTCTTTTTTTTACTAAGTTAGTATTAAGTGAAATAGTATAGTAATGTTTTTTTTCCGCAATGGGGCTGTCACTTCTCTTATCTTAATAGATTATCTCAATATATGTACGAAGAAAGCGAATTCGTTTATCTACCAAAACTTTTCTTAAATTGCAGAATTAATATTTTTTATGTATGGATTTTTGGTATACCATTGAAAAACTGAGTTAAAATAAGAGAAAAGGAATGGGTTTGAACATGTTAGCTCCTCGGCTCCTAAACAAGGTCGCGACTAAAAGTCCAAGAAAACGGTGTCTGATTCAATTTATTGGAATGAAATATGAATTTTGTTGATAGATTACTTA
>NC_051848.1:99425036-99430245 GCF_002237135.1 Teleopsis dalmanni
TTTAAGTTATCTACCATAAAACAAACATATATGAATTCATTTGTATTGGCTACTTTTGCATATACGTCTATGATAGAATAATAGAACGTTCTCAGAATATATCTTCTGTTTTCTGATCAGACTAACTGAACCGTAACTTACTATGATGTTATGGAAGCCTAGTGAAAAATCGATTCCACGAAATTATAGTTTATCGTGTTTGATTATAACCTGGTGCCACACAAATTATAGCAACATTTCATTATGTTTTAAAAGTAATCACAATATTCCTTCATTGCTGTTAAAGCCAAAACGGCTTAGCCATACAGACTTTGAATTTATTTAATTTTTTGGTTAGGTGATTAAATATTAGGAGCACATAATATTGAAAGCAGGCAGTGAAACTAATTATTCTAGTTCTAAACAAATTGATAGAAACACACCTTGCTGTCCAATCTTACATTACATTGCTTGAAGTTATCTAAAATAAAAATGGTTTGATTCATTCGTATTGACTTCTTTTACATATACGTTGATTGTAGAATAATAGAACGCTCTCAGAATATATCTTACATTTTCTAATCAAACTAACTGAACCGTGACTTACTATGAGGTTATGGGAGCCTAGTGAAAAATCGATTCCACGAAATTATAGTTTATCGTGTTTGATTATAACCTGGTGCCACACAAATTATAGCAATATTTCATTGTGTTTTTAAAGCAATTACAATATCCCTTCATTGCTGTTATAGGCCAAACGGCTTAGCCATACTGACTATGAATTTATTTAATTCTTTGGTTAGGTGATTAAATATTAGGAGCACATAATATTGAAAGCAGGCAGTGAAACTAATTATTCTAGTTTTAAACAAACTGATAGCCACAGACCTTGATGACCAATCTTACATTTATAAAACATTTGTTTCTGCTATAAAAAATGAAAACATTGCTTTAAGTTATCTAGAATAAATATGGTTTGATTCATCTGTATTGGCTACTTTTGCAAATACCTCGATGGTAGAATAATAGAACGTTCTCAGAATATATCTTCTGTTTTCTGATCAGACTAAATGAACCGTAAATTGCTATGATGTTATGGGAGCCTAGTGAAAAATCGATTCCACGAAATTATAGTTTATTGTGTTTGATTATAACCTGGTGCCACACAAATTATAGCAATATTTCATTGTGTTTTAAAAGCAATCACAATATTCCTTCATTGCTGTTAAAGCCAAAATGGCTTAGCCTTACAGACTTCGAATTTATTTAATTCTTTGGTTAGATGATTAAATATTAGGAGCACATAATATTGAAAGCAGGCAGTGGAACTAATTATTCTAGTTTTAAACAAACTGATAGCCACAGACCTTGATGACCAATCTTACATTAATAAAACATGTGTTTCTGCTATAAAAAATGAAAGCATTGCTTTAAGTTATTTACCATAAAACAAACATATATGAATTCATTTGTATTGGCTACTTTTGCATATACGTCTATGATAGAATAATAGAACGTTCTCAGAATATAACTTCTATTTTCTAACCAAACTAACTGAACCGTAACTTACTAGTATGTTATGGGAGCCTAGTTAAAAATCGATTCCACGAAATTATAGTTTATTGTGTTTTATTATAACCTGGTGCCAAACAAATTATTGCAATATTGCATTGTGTTTTTAAAGCAATCACAATATTCCTTCATTGCTGTTAAAGCCAAAATGGCTTAGCCTTACAGACTTCGAATTTATTTAATTCTTTGGTTAGATGATTAAATATTAGGAGCACATAATATTGAAAGCAGGCAGTGGAACTAATTATTCTAGTTTTAAACAAACATGTGTTTCTGCTATAAAAAATGAAAGCATTGCTTTAAGTTATTTACCATAAAACAAACATATATGAATTCATTTGTATTGGCTACTTTTGCATATACGTCTATGATAGAATAATAGAACGTTCTCAGAATATAACTTCTATTTTCTAACCAAACTAACTGAACCGTAACTTACTAGTATGTTATGGGAGCCTAGTTAAAAATCGATTCCACGAAATTATAGTTTATCGTGTTTGATTATAACCTGGTGCCACGCAAATTATAGCAATATTTCATTGTGTTTTTAAAGCAATTACAATATCCCTTCATTGCTGTTATAGGCCAAACGGCTTAGCCATACTGACTATGAATTTATTTAATTCTTTGGTTAGGTGATTAAATATTAGGAGCACATAATATTGAAAGCAGGCAGTGAAACTAATTATTCTAGTTTTAAACAAACTGATAGCCACAGACCTTGATGACCAATCTTACATTAATAAAACATGTGTTTCTGCTATAAAAAATGAAAACATTGCTTTAAGTTATCTACCATAAAACAAACATATATGAATTCATTTGTATTGGCTACTTTTGCATATACGTCTATGGTAGAATAATAGAACGTTCTCAGAATATATCTTCTATTTTCTAATCAAACTAACTGAACCGTAACTTACTATGAGGTTATGGGAGCCTAGTGAAAAATCGATTCCACTGAATTATAGTTTATCGTGTTTGATTATAACCTGGTGCCACACAAATTATAGCAACATTTCATTATGGTTTAAAAGTAATCACAATATTCCTTCA
The DNA here is from genome assembly GCF_002237135.1 of Teleopsis dalmanni. Classification (NCBI taxonomy): domain Eukaryota; kingdom Metazoa; phylum Arthropoda; class Insecta; order Diptera; family Diopsidae; genus Teleopsis; species Teleopsis dalmanni. Next base: position 99,427,644 of record NC_051848.1, read on the forward strand.
TTGCTGTTAAAGCCAAAACGGCTTAGCCTTACTGACTATGAATTTATTTAATTTTTTGGTTAGGTGATTAAATATTAGGAGCACATAATATTGAAAGCAGGCAGTGAAACTAATTATTCTAGTTTTAAACAAACTGATAGCCACAGACCTTGATGACCAATCTTACATTAATAAAACATGTGTTTCTGCTATAAAAAATGAAAGCATTGCTTTAAGTTATCTACCATAAAACAAACATATATGAATTCATTTGTATTGGCTACTTTTGCATATACGTCTATGGTAGAATAATAGAACGTTTTCAGAATATATCTTCTATTTTCTAATCTGACTAACTGAACTGAAACTTACTATTATGTTATGGAAGCCTAGTGAAAAATCGATTCCACGAAATTATAGTTTATCGTGTTTGATTATAACCTGGTGCCACACAAATTATAGCAATATTTCATTGTGTTTTTAAAGCAATTACAATATCCCTTCATTGCTGTTATAGGCCAAACGGCTTAGCCATACTGACTATGAATTTATTTAATTCTTTGGTTAGGTGATTAAATATTAGGAGCACATAATATTGAAAGCAGGCAGTGAAACTAATTATTCTAGTTTTAAACAAACTGATAGCCACAGACCTTGATGACCAATCTTACATTTATAAAACATTTGTTTCTGCTATAAAAAATGAAAGCATTGCTTTAAGTTATCTACCATAAAACAAACATATATGAATTCATTTGTATTGGCTACTTTTGCATATACGTCTATGGTAGAATAATAGAACGTTTTCAGAATATATCTTCTATTTTCTAATCTGACTAACTGAACTGAAACTTACTATTATGTTATGGAAGCCTAGTAAAAAATCGATTCCACGAAATTATAGTTTATCGTGTTTGATTATAACCTGGAGCCACACAAATTATAGCAACATTTCATTATGTTTTAAAAGTAATCACAATATTCCTTCATTGCTGTTATAGCCAAAACGGCTTAGCCTTACAGACTTTGAATTTATTTAATTTTTTGGTTAGGTGATTAAATATTAGGAGCACATAATATTGAAAGCAGGCAGTGAAACTAATTATTCTAGTTCTAAACAAACTGATAGCCACAGACCTTGATGACCAATCTTACATTAATAAAACACGTGTTTCTGCTATAAAAAATGAAAGCATTGCTTTAAGTTATCTACCATAAAACAAACATATATGAATTCATTTGTATTGGCTACTTTTGCATATGGGTCATTCTTTTACAAACCGGACGGATTTTGGCAAAAAATGACCTCACCACCTCCGATTTGGCTGAAATTTTTTTTATGAGCTCCTTTCATAAAATAAGAAGACCCGTATCTCGGGAAAAAATTTTGTAATTTTTTTCCTAGCAGATATGGACCCATGGGGTTTTGAGAATTGGCATTGTAGACACATCTTCAATTGGCTATATCTCAAGTTCTATAAAAGGTAGAAACTTGAAATTTATTGCGTTTTAAAGATAATATGTTGAGCTTTTAAGAAATTGTTTAAACAATTAAGATTGTTTATATTTAAGTACTAATATTAACCGTTAAATTTCAAAAAAAAAGATATCTCAAAAGGGTACACAACATTTTTCATTTTTTATATTTTATTTAGATTCAGTTTTAAATTTTACTAAGAAATAAAAATTTTCATGATAGCATCGATTTTTATAAATTTTTTAAATTTTTTTTTTCTCATAAAACACATCAAACACATGCGTGCTATATTTACATTGAATGAATTTTCAAAAAATATACTACAAATATTCTTATATAATATTCTTGATTTCAATTAGTAATAAAATTGTACATAAAACTCAAAAATTTCAGGACGATATTGTCGTTGGAACTACTTTTAAAAAATTTATTTATCCTTCACATCACTCCAAACACATACACACGATTTTTCAGTAAAAAAAAACAGAGGAATACGTCACACAAATTTTTCATTTTTACTTTTAATTCCGATTAAACAATAAATTCTTCTTCGAAAATAAATATTTCCAGTGTGATATTGCTTCCAGAAGTAATTTAAAAAAAATTAATTTATCAGGTGTCCTTCATGTTACTCATACGCACCATAATACCCTTGAATCAATTTTCCAAGAAAAGTGACACAATATTCACATTTTAAATTAGTTCCGCATCATCTCTATTTTTAAATTATAAATTTTAACATAATTAAACCGTTTTATGAACTTTTTCTTATATTGATCAGTTTAAAAATTAATTAGTTCCACACTAGCTGTCCTAGAACTGAAAACCTTAATCGACCACTTTTGGAGATATTTGATGACAACATGATTGAAACCGTTACATATAAACAATGGATTCGTGAAGAGAGATGCACATTGAAAACCTTGACATCACCAATAGACGAATATTTGCAATCCTTAACAGACGGTTTAGACAAATTGCTATTGCATTCCTTTATCGTTAAGAAACAGGCAGAGTTTTTAAATGATAAGAAAAGCCACTTAGCAAAAAATGAATGCATAGTTTTATGTGATTTTTCCGAAAATTATGCTTTTGTTGTTCAAAACTCTGTTCAAGGTATTCACTGGAATAATAATCAGGCAACGA
>NC_051848.1:99430345-99433198 GCF_002237135.1 Teleopsis dalmanni
CAAACAAATTATTGCAATATTGCATTGTGTTTTTGAAGCAATTACAATATCCCTTCATTGCTGTTATAGCCCAAACGACTTAGCCTTACTGACTATGAATTTATTTAATTCTTTGGTTAGATGATTAAATATTAGGGGCACATAATATTGAAAGCAGGCAGTGCAACTAATTATTCTAGTTTTAATCAAACTGATAGCCACAGACCTTGATGACCAATCTTACATTAATAAAACATTTGTTTCTGCTATAAAAAATGAAAACATTGCTTTAAGTTATCTAAAATAAATAAATTTTAATTAATTTGTATTGGCTACTTTTGCAAATAACTCGATGGTAGAATAATAGAACGTTCTCAGAATATATCTTCTGTTTTCTGATCAGACTAACTGAACCGCAACTTGCTATGATGTTATGGGAGCCTAGTGAAAAATCGATTACCCAAAATTTTGGTTTATCGTGTTTTATTATAACCTGGTACCAAACAAATTATTGCAATATTGCATTGTGTTTTTAAAGCAATTACAATATACCTTCATTGCTGTTATAGCCCAAACGGCTTAGCCATACTGATTGTGAATTTATTTAATTCTTTGGTTAGATGATTAAATGTTAGGGGCACATACTTCGTCGATGGTAGAATAATAGAACGTTCTCAGAATATATCTTTTTTTTTCTGATCAGACTAAATGAACCGTAACTTGCTATGATGTTATGGGAGCCTAGTGAAAAATCGATTCCACGAAATTATAGTTTATCGTGTTTGATTATAACCTGGTGCCAAACAAATTATAGCAATATTGCATTGTGTTTTAGAAACATTTATAATATAACTTCATTGCTGTTATAGCCCAAATGGCTTAGCCTTACTGACTATGAATTTATTTAATTCTTTGGTTAGATGATTAAATATTAGGAGCACATACTATTGAAAGCAGGCAGTGGAACTAATTGTTCTAGTTTTACACAAACTGATAGCCACAGACCTTGATGACCAATCTTACATTAATAAAACATTTGTTTCTGCTATAAAAAATGAAAGCATTGCTTTAAGTTATCTAAAATAAATATTGTTAATTCATTTGTATTGGCTACTTTTGCATATACGTCTATGGTAGAATAATAGAACGTTCTCAGAATATATCTTCTGTTTTCTGATCATACTAACTGAACCGTAACTTGCTATTATGTTATGGGAGCCTAGTTAAAAATCGATTCCATGAATTATAGTTTATCGTGTTTTATTATAACCTGGTGCCACGCAAATTATAGCAATATTTCATTATGGTTTAAAAGTAATCACAATATTCCTTTATTGCAGTTATAGCCAAAACGGCTTAGCCTTACTGAGTATGAATTTATTTAATTCTTTGGTTAGATGATTAAATATTAGGGGCACATACTATTGAAAGCAGGGAGTGGAACTAATTACTCTAGATTTAAACAAACTGATAGCCACAGACCTTGATGACCAATCTTACATTTATAAAACATTTGTTTCAGCTATACAAAATGAAAACATTGCTTTAAGTTATCTAAAATAAATATGGTTTGATTCATCTGTATTGGCTACTTTTGCATATACGTCTATGGTAGAATAATAGAACGTTCTCAGAAAATATCTTTTTTTTTTCTGATCAGACTTAATGAACCGTAACTTGCTATGATGTTATGGGAGCCTAGTGAAAAATCGATTCCACGAAATTATAGTTTATCGTGTTTGATTATAACCTGGTGCCAAACAAATTATTGCAATATTGCATTGTGTTTTTAAAGCAATTACAATATCCTTTCATTGCTGTTGTAGCCCAAACGGCTTAGCCTTACTGACTATGAATTTATTTAATTCTTTGGTTAGATGTTTAAATGTTAGGGGCACATACTTCGTCGATGGTAGAATAATAGAACGTTCTTAGAATATATATTCTATCTTCTGATCAGACTAAATGAACCGTAACTTGCTATGATGTTATGGGAGCCTAGTGAAAAATCGATTCCACGAAATTATAGTTTATCGTGTTTGATTATAACCTGGTGCCAAACAAATTATTGCAATATTGCATTGTGTTTTAAAAGCAATTACAATATCCTTTCATTGCTGTTGTAGCCCAAACGGCTTAGCCTTACTGACTATGAATTTATTTAATTCTTTGGTTAGATGTTTAAATACTAGGGGCACATATTATTGAAAGCAGGCAGTGAAACTAATTATTCTAGTTTTAAACAAACTGATAGCCGCAGACCTTGATGACCAATATCACATTAATAAAACATTTGTTTCTGCTATAAAAAATGAAAACATTGCTTGAAGTTATCTAAAATAAATATGGTTTGATTCATCTGTATTGGCTACTTTTGCAAATACCTCGATGGTAGAATAATAGAACGTTCTCAGAAAATATCTTTTTTTTTTCTGATCAGACTTAATGAACCGTAACTTGCTATGATGTTATGGGAGCCTAGTGAAAAATCGATTCCACGAAATTATAGTTTATCGTGTTTGATTATAACCTGGTGCCAAACAAATTATTGCAATATTGCATTGTGTTTTTAAAGCAATTACAATATACCTTCATTGCTGTTATAGCCCAAATGGCTTAGCCTTACTGACTATGAATTTATTTAATTCTTTGGTTAGATGATTAAATATTAGGGGCACATACTTCGTCGATGATAGAATTATAGAACGTTCTCAGAATATATCTTCTGTTTTCTAATCAGACTAACTGAACCGTAACTTGCTATGATGTTATGGGAGCCTAGTGAAAAATCGATTCCACGAAATTATAGTTTATCGTGTTTTATTATAACCTGGTGCCAAACAAATTATAGCAATATTTCATTGTGTTTTAAAA
>NC_051848.1:99433298-99445581 GCF_002237135.1 Teleopsis dalmanni
ATCGTAGGTGCCGCGAAAATTAATGGCACCATAATATATTTATGTATATGTTTTATTAAATAATAAATAATTTCATACTAAGAAAAACAGAGTTGTTCAATAAATAATTCTTGTTGTCGTGCTAAGCTCGAACTGTTGCCATTAGTGATAATTCATAACGATTTCATGGTGAACAATAACAATTTTAACCAGCTTTACTTAATCATAAGTCAATTTAAAGAAAAAAAATTGCACTAAATTTGTCATAATCAGTGATAATTTCCATGTACATTTCAGTTGGTATTAAAAATGATTTGCAACCTGGAGCGCTTGACTTCACATGCATCATTGGCCGATAGTGCTCAACTGTTATTTGCTGTCTCCGATTACTTTATTATGGTACAAGTAATATTTTATTATTCAACTTATTTAACAGCTGAGAGATGGGCCCAACAGAAATTAATAACACTCATCCGCACACGTGTCCAGTGAAACGGGCGCCGTACTGTAAGTAAGGAGCACGAAAGGAACGAATAATTTTTGTTTCTTAAACTCATTTGTCATCGTAGCTGGCAGATACACGCCCCTACACACCTAGCACATATACATAAACACTGACTTGTTAAGCAAACATGCTTTATTGTGGTTGGCTATGATTCCTTGGCCACCGATAAAGGTAGCCAAAGATGGAAAAAAGTCTTGAACTCATTAATCATTCTTGTTGAAGTATCGGTAACTGCTTTGGGTTATTTTCTTAGTGCTACATTAGTGCTCCTCATTCAGTGGGTATGTTGCACTTTTTATACGAGCAAAATTATGTATGTATAGATTGATAGATAAATAGTTGAATGGATGGTTGAATGGATGGATGGGTGCATGAACGGTTAGTCGAATAGATGGATAGGCCAGAATGAAGTAAATTGAACAAGTCTTCAACATGACGTCAGACATGCAAAACTTTGCATGATGTCATAAAATTTTGTGTTAATCATGTTTTCCCTAGCTTACTGCAAAGACGTGGGTTAATAACGAAAGTGGATCATTTCAGAGAATATTAAGTGAGTTTAAGTGCTTTGCGGAATTTGATTTTCGCTAAATAAGTTACGATACAGTTTGATGTGATAATATAATTTTATTAGAAAATATAGTTTATTTATTATATGTGACTTCTGCGTGACTCTGTATGGGAATAAATGTTATTAGACTACAACAATTTAGTGCTTTAAAAAAGCATTCAATATAAATTATTAATACTTTTTTATGTATTAGAGTATAATGAATATACAATTATATAAATAAACGTATATGTATTTAAAAAGAAATTTCTTTAATAAGGATTATTGCATTGAAGATATGTAGATTATAAAGGGTTAAGAGTATAAGATTTATGGAAGACATGTTAATCTGTCTAATTCATTCAATTGGAATTGAATAAGACTCTTACATTAATTAAAAATTTAAGTTTTTTAATTTGTTATTATGTATAACGAAATTTTCTGAACATACTGAAAGAAGGATACACTAGAGATCCTTCAGCAGAACATAATAAATGCTTGTATTTCAAATTTACTAAATTTATTTGAAGTTAAATTAATTGCTCGCATTCTCGTAAATAAAAATACTCTTATACAAATGGTATTATATACTATATAAAAAAATTATAAAAGAGAGATAAATTGCATTAGATGATGTAGATGAGATGCAAGTTATGAGTGTGTAGATGAGTGTAGACGAGTGTAAAACAGTAACTTAAGGATATGCAGTCGTACTTCACTGTCAGTTAAAATGAATTCAAATTCGTTAGAGTAAATAAAATATTTTATATGTTGAAGTGTTTTTTAGCCTTGAATTAAAATAATATTTTTTTGCTATAGTATTTTATTCGTGAGCTGAGGGCATGTTAACCTTGTTAAGCGCCACAAGTGTTTAACCAACGTTTACTGCAAAATTCCGTTGAAGTAGCAAGTCCACTTGTTGGCACACGTAGCGACGAAGTGAAATCTACGTACAAAAGCAACAAGCCAACAATTTTGTTTGCACAGTAAATGCAGCAATTGAAAATGCAGTTGGAATTGCAATTGCAATTACACCGAACCAAATGTCAATTGCAGTGAAGCGTTTAGAATTAATTTACCAAGATGCAAGACACACTGCAGATTGAAGCGAACCATTCAATGCGGTTTTTCTAATTAAAATTTTTAACTTAAATTGAGTTGAGTTGAGCTGAGCTGAGCTAAGTTCAGTTCAGTTGAGTTGAGTTGAGTTGAGTTGGGCTTAGCTGAACTGACTTTGGATGGATATTTGTAGGAGAAGAAAATCGAAATTAAAAAGAAAAACAATCCGAAAAGTGAAAAACACAAATTGATGCAAATATCTGTTGAGATATGCCAAGTGTCACGTAGTTAATCATACTCACCAGAAGGAAGTAGAAAACGAGAAGTACCCGTAGAGCTTAAATCTTAATATTTTTGTAAATTTCACCATTTAATAAAGTGTATATAAATCATTTAATAATGTTTCCATGCCATTAAAATTTTAAATAAATTATGTGCATATACATATAAGACCTCTTAGCATGCAGATTTGTATTGATTTTTTTTTTTTTGGAATAGTGGATTAAGATTAACACTTAAAATATATGTCATTTCAACTATAATACTAAAATCGAATTCAAAGTTTATATTTGCAGTAAAAATGAAAAGTTCAAGAGTACAACAAGAGTATCATCATTGCAACTGTGATGAACTTATATAGGGTTATCTGTTTTGTGGCCTCTCTTTAGCAGTTCAGTTCCAGGGATAAATGTCAAATATATATATTATCCAACATCATATGGTATGTTTAATTAAAGGCTGTGAATTTACAAAATGGATCGCTTACAAAATGGATATGTCATATATATAAAACATCCATCATCCACCATCATCATAAGTCTCTGCCCTTTCGACACCCTTTTTATAAACTAATTTAATTCAAAATATATATACTATTACTTTTATTATTGTTATAATATTTATTATTATTTTTATTTATTATTTTATTATTATTATTTATAGTAATTAGAATTAGAACTTAGTTTATTCACAGATAGTAATTACAAAATTTTTCCATTCGTCTCTGGTTCTAGCAACAAAATGTAGCTGGATGACCTCGTCTCGTTATTCCCAGCAGGTTCCATTGCATAACTGCATGGGTAATTGCGTCTGGCGGCTTTCTCGGTGTTTAGCCGAGCCATATTTATATCCATATTTTCGTTTCTGAATTCTACTCTCTGTTGGCTTTTGTTTGGCGCGCCGTCATAGCTTCTCGTTGAAGACTCTTGCAGGTTACCACATGTTCAAAATGTGTTGGAAGCTTCTATTAACGAAGGTTTGTAACTTCTAAGCCGATAATGTCGTTGAATATTCTGATTCTAGTTTCGACGCTTCCATTGTTGGCTTTCCAGACTTTATTAAACGACGCGAAAGAACCTTTTCCATTACCTACAGGTAATTATATATATTGACCTGTATTATATATAAAGAAATAAATATTATTTATATTATTGAATTTTTAAATAATGCCTTATTGTAAAAATATATACATGTACATAAGGTATAAAGATACAAGACACTTCAAAATTGTATATATTATATATTGTCTTATTGTTAACAAATAAAATTTTTCAAACATAGAGTTTCTTTTTGAATTGCCAGATATGAAAAAGTGATTGTTTCAAGTGCATTCTCATTATGTGTACTTCTTCCACTACAAAATTTGTTTTATAAAACTATAAAATAATGTCAGAAATATTTGAATATACAGTAAGTTCCTATGAGCCAAAAATAACTTAAAAATATGACACTTTCATAAAATTATTAATGTTTCTTAAAAGCAGATTTCAATTCAAAAACTACAAGTGTCTTTGGTTGGTGACACTTTAATCTTAATTTGCACTTTACGCAACAAAGGGAAAACAATCTCGACAGTAAATAAAATTGTATGCTAATAAGTTCTTTAAGAAGTTGAAAATATGTAAATTTTGTGTATTTCATCTTATAAAAGCACTTAAAATCTAACAAAAACCACTTTCATTCCGCACTACTCAAAACTGATTTAATGCCACGAAAGACTTCCTTGTTGAGAGCCTGAAACTAAGAAGTTGAACGTTTCAATACAAAATAGAAAAGTACTACGGACTGATATTTCAAAAGATTTCATTGTTAAAATAATAACTGGAAATTTTAATGAAAGTTATAAACATGTAATAAAAAAAAGATACTCCAAAACGAACTATTAGTACATTTAAAGCAAAATAACAATGGATACGATTCAATATATATCAACAGTATCGTTTTATAAAGACCGCAAATAACTGCAAGTGACAATATTGTCACTTTCTACATTCGCATTCAAAGAGTTTTCGTCAAGACCAAAGTTAGATATAAAAAAAAATTAATGGGTTCATGCCAATGGAGTGGAACAACCCATCGGCAACAGTTCGAAGTATCTAATATTGGAGATTTTTTTAAATTAAATGGGATGCAAAATAGGAATTTTCAGGGCTGTATTATTCTTCTGGTTTAGATCAAAGTCCGAGAGTTACAAAGAAAGGTGTTAGTGACCTCTGTAATTCCAAACATAGCCGACATTATGTCTGTTCACACAAATCCTTCTTGTTAAGATGGTAACGCAGACTGTGTTGATTCATCAGATAGCTTGCTAATAGATAAACTGCTTCGATAAGCTTATAGCAGTTTAGTAAGAGTCTCATAATTATTATTAATAGAAATTGCAAGCAGCTTTTGATTAGCAGTTTTCAACCTTTGGTGAGGTTATATAGATAGTTCATATTCAGATATTTAAAAATTATATTTCAACTCTCCTTTTGTAATATTATTAAAAGAAGGGATTGTACACTGCGACCTAAACGATCTATTGTGCCCCTTACTCGGGTTAGAATGTTTCTCCAAGTCCGATTCCTTTAATGAAAGACAGTATAGAGCCTACCTTTCTAGACTTGAATCTTTATGATCTATGAAATATTATATATATATATATATATATATATATATATATATATATATTTTATTTTTATGTATAACATATGTATATATAAATATATAAAAAATTATATATATTCATTAATAATTATACACATATTTATATAAAACTTTATTGGAGTAGTAAGTAAATTTTAATACCATTTATGACTTTTTTGGGTCATATTTTAAGATTTAGCTTTGAATTATTTACTAAGAAACATTATTCATCATTAATCATAGTTTCAATGTGTTCATATACTCAAATTCATTAAATTTGTTTGAAGAACTTATGGAAGTTTAATAAAAGAAATAGCTGAAGAAACTACGCCAACCTTTTTTTTATAACATTTTGGAACTTATTCTTTGTTAATTTATTTTTATTAGATTTCCAAAGGCTATTAAAATAAATGCATTTCGAATATGCTAAAGGTCATGTTTAACCTTGTTTATTCAAAATTAAGACAAGAAAATATGTAAAAAGTTTCGTAGGAAACTTTGGCGCTACTAATGTTCATTTTGGAAAAGTAAATCACAATCGATGCTTTTCAGAAACTTTTTGGCAACTCAATTTATGGAAACTTTTAGCACAAATTTTCTAGAACTTCTTATTCAACTGCTGTCATCAAAAGAAAAGACATACTATAGTTGCTAAGCAAACGGTGGTCTAAAGCTGTCGCTTTTCGTCGCCAAGGCCCTCGAAGTTAATAATTACGTTGTTTAAGTATATTTTGCCATGTTGTCCACTTGTTCTGAACTAAAAATAAACAGCAAAGAAGCTGCAGAAATGACTAATATTAAGGAATTATTTACTCATAATAATAATCGATTTAATATAATTTTGAAACTATGCTTTATTGCGGCTCAAACAACTTCCAGTGGTTGTTAGATTGTTGGCACTGAAGCGAGTGTCTGCTGCTAACCAAAGTCAAGCCAAATCTCAGCACAGAGCAACATACAAATGTCAGCTGGCAAGTGAAGTGAACGGAATGCATTTAGCTATGAAATTTGCAATGGTAATCAATAGTTCCGTATAAATTATTTGCTGAGAATGCATTGAGATGAACTACAGTTTCATGTTCAGTGCAAAGTGCAACAAAGCATGTTGCATGTTGCATGCTGTATGCGGAATGCGGCAAGGATTAAAATTTAAAATCAGCAACACATCAACAGATTTTTAGTGTCTTGTGCTATGACAGCTGTCAGTAGTAAAAGTCAGTCAGTAGTAAAAGAGTCGAAGCAGTCAAAGTAGTCAGCGTAGTCGGCATAGTCGGCGTAGTTTGGGGCCCTTAACTTAGCCTACAGAGTAAGTAGTACAAAAACAAACAGGCATAATTAAATCTGTAAACTGTGTATGTTTCAGAGTTGCGGTAACGAATGCCAACAACCAAGAGGCTAAGAGGGAAAATGTGCCAAAAGTAGCTAAATCTGATAGAGCCACAAGAAGCAAGACATGACAACAACATAAACTGAAAATGCAAGTGCATCATCATCAATCTTGTAAAGCAGAGAACATGAACCGTAAATGGGGAATAAAATTAGTAGCGAGGAGCGTTCTTTAGAGCTTCGCAACGTCATGTGATTTGCATAAGTACAAAATGTTAAGCTATCCAATGACTTACATCAGCAACGAGAATCTAAAACCAACCGTACATTACACGTTTTCCTCAATAATGTGAATCAGTATGTAATTTATTTTATTATTACAAATTATTGCACAATAAAGTAGATTACATCAACTGCCAGAAGAGTATTTTATGTAATATAAGAAAAATGAAGATGAGAGTTATGACAATTTAATATGCAAAAAATTGAGATATAATCTCTCCACATTCAAATCCAAGCAATTCTAAGAATAATCAAAGATAAATTGGCTTTAGCAGTTATGTAGGCCCTATCTTATTCTTTCACATCAACTTTCCGAAATTGTGATGTCGATGCATTAATTTTATACTTTTAAAAAATAACAATTTATGCATTGTATGCATATGGTCTTCTCACTGATGTAAGAACCGAGACAAATGAATATGGGTCGAGTTTAAAATAGTCAGAAGTGCTAGTCAAATCATTCATACTTTGAAGATCTTAACAAATCTGGATACAGGAAAAGTGTAAGAAAATTATAAAAGGGATGATCTAAATACATTGAAGTTCAAAGTGCATATATACATGAATAATATTAAATATTGCTCAAAATAACTACTTTTTGTATCAAGACCATTATGCATGATACTTTATCACATCCTTCTGAAGGTGAACCTATTCTTCATAATGACTATCACGTCGACTTAACAGAACATCTTAGATCTAGGGAGGAAAACTCGATTAATCCCATAATCTCCAGTGTTATTCAACCCGTTCCGATAAAACGAATGACACTACGTTAGTGTGTCTTTAAACGAAAGTCTTCGGATAACTAACGCCTTCCGTTTGTAATTTAGCCTTGTCAGGGTTTAGCAGATCGCTGCTCGAATGAACTTTCCCTTCTTCCGCAACTCGTTTAAGCTATGAATGAACCAAAAATCAATCATACTTCAGTAGCAGAAAGCTCGGCTATACAGAACTCAAAACCGTTTTCTAGCGGTAATAAAATAGAATAACCTAAAATTGCAAATATTAACGCTAAGTTGATTTCCTTGAAAAGCAATTTAATTTCTTTTAAAAAATAGTTTGTATAACTTTTTATATGTAGAAAAAAATTTAAAAATAAAATAATTTTATGCAATTGCTTTTATTCACAATTGTGAGATATATTGAAATTGCCGGCAATAGCAACTGGCAATTGGCAACTGGCAATTGTCAAGCTCAACCTCAACCTAAACCACCATAACCAACCAACAACTGAGAGCGGGCGACTTGTATAAATTCAATTTCATTCGGTACGTTCTCATATAACATTTATGATGTCGATGATTATCCTTTATTAGGATTTATGTGCACTTTATTGGTTTTCCAATACCAGTGCAATAACTGCAAATTGCTTCAGTTTTTTATGTTGTGACATTTGTGCAGGCCAGTATTGGCATTGGCATTGATGTTGGAAGTGTTGCTGTTGGTATCAGTGTTGGTACCACTGCTTGTATTAGTGTTGGTTTGAAAGTCATTTGAAAAGTTATCGAGCAATGCTTAAAATCGGCACAACATGCTGCCAATTGCACTGCCTCCAAACGTACACGTTTTGTATCTCTGCTGGAGCTATGCGTGTCTATTGGGTATCAGTAGAAAATTTTGCTTCCGATAACCACAGAAACTTACTGACCGTAGTATTTTAGCTAAAATATTAAAATCAAATATTGATTATGGTTTGTTTGCAGTACTTGTATCAGTGATAAATATTTTTGCAAAATAGTTAAGAGTTGCTTTGCTAACGGCTTCTAGCATTAGAATGGCATGGTATTACTGAAGTATAAAAGCATGCCTCTTATAAATTAAACACAAATTGAATATTCTGACTTTGAAATTTCATTGAAATATGCTTATTCGAATATTTAATAATATATAAACGAGTTAATAATTTATCACTCAGATTTTGCATAAATATATCAAACAAATATCTTAATAGGTCAACTACTTCTGCTGCTTGTTTCACTGACCACCGACTAATAATTGCATTTTGAAGATGAATTTTAGTTAATACTTAGACAGAATCAAATATTAGTGTTTAAAGATTTTAACCTATTAAAGATAAAGATTTTAACCTCTTTATAAGTATGTATGTATGTATGTACATATAAGTACGAAAACTGCTAACCTTCTCTCAGTCGCGTTATACAAAATTAAGAGTATTATTAATTATTATTTATTATTGATTCAAAGAAATTCGTATAGTGCTTAGGAAAAAAATATTAAAAATATTTAATTTAAAATCTAAATTTACCGTTTGACAAGACTTTAACTACTTCTTTGAGCATAACATAAGTGCTTCAAAAAGAACATATCTATATTCTCTGAAAATCGAGCATACGCCAATAATATGATATATATTTTCTATATATGGCTTTTAGAGAAACTGAAGTTTAAATGATTCCTGCATTCAAATATGTTTATACTATCAAATAGTCAAGGGTTTAAATATGGTTTTCTACTATTACACATATCTGAATGACACAATTCAACATTTCTCTACTCTTGGTTCGGGATATGGGCATATGGTAGAAAATCTCGGGTGAACATTGGAAATATCTTAGAGATGTGGTTATGCCTTCAGCATTTTACAAATAGTTGTTGCAATCCTTATATATGGGTCAACTGAAAATATAATGGAAAGGTTCAATAAAACTAACTTAATCCCTTCGTATATATTAAAGTGCATATGAAAGACAAATAATATCTAAAATATTTCGCTTTTTGTGCTTAACTCCTAAATAAACTATGTCCAAAACAAAAACTAACATTTGTGAATAAATCTGCCAAAATGGAAACCCCCACAAATGCTTCATACAACAATTCTGAAAGAGTTCGTTTGTTATATTTTCGTACTTTCTCTATTACTTTGAAATATTATTCCATTTTATAATTTACCGAAAATGAGTGCAGTGCACTTAAGTATTTACTGTTTCAATTATTAAATAAATCCCAGTAACTGGAATATGCTCCAATCCTTTTGTAAACGCGGTTGCTCACAGCCTTTTTTCGACTTGAAAGCGCATAAAAATGTTTTCTCTTTATTATAAAGAATAAAATATTTTTCTTCTGTTTTCCATTTTTCTGTTGTAATATTCAAGTATTTTCTATCCACTCAAGCTGCTGGTTAAAGAGAAGAATTTATAATATTTTATAATTTTCTACTCGAGTGCAAAAGAAAAAAGTATGGAACCGAAAAGTTGGAAGAACGTTTTGCCTCTGTGAAAAAGGCAGCCAGCCAGTGGCTGAAAGCAGCAGTCAGTGTGCTTCAGAATTGACTCTACAAGTCAAGTTCGCAGAAGTGCACTGCTGAGTGGACTGAATGTAAGTAATCCCAGTTGAGTTGCTTTCAACAGGACAGAGGACAAGGAATCTAAGACGAGAAGTTTGCATAAAAATAATGTTCAATTTTATGGCATGACCGCGCAGCGAAATAGTTGCCCTAGTCCAGCTAATATTGAACATTTCCAAAGTTGATTATTTGTTCATCTATTTGTAGTTTCTCTTCTCATGCTTCTTATGCTTCTCATGCCAAATGAAGTGATGTGGCTTAAAACTTTCCCTCATAATAAACCAAAATAAATTTTAGAATTTTTTTAATTTTGTTTGTTTATTTATTATAGTTATTTATTGAAACACAAAATATGTTAATTAAAATTTTTTTTTTTCGAAAGAAAAGTAACCATAAATTTTAACCGTTGAATGACAGTCGAAGTAAATATTCAGCACAGAAACTCGGCACTTTAGATTGTATCTGAGAAAACTTGATACGAGTACAATCGCTTGCAAAGATACAATTATAAATACATACTTATATCACTTGTTTATATTTATTATAATATGATATTTCATAATATCACTCTATCAATATAATACAGATTATATATTGTACATACCATATACCTATATGTATCTGAGTTAATCTAAGCAATTCTAATTCCATTACGTCGGAACGATTATTTAAAGCTCACACAATTTATTATTGACTTAAGCCATTTAAATTCAATTAAATTCTTGTTTCAATTTATGTATTTAAATTTCAATCGAACGAATTTTGGCATGATTGGACGTTTCCAGATAAGATAAGTCACCTTTTCGTAGATTTGCGATAGAGCAAAGTAACACTTTAAATACCAGAAAGCACGTGATATTCCGATTGGTCTAGCGATCATGTGAATCGAGAAGAGTGCATTTAATTGAAGTTATAAAATGATAAGCGTATTTATGGTTATAGTACGTTTTATGGCGCTTAGAGATTTCGAACCTAAAGTATGTAAATTCTAAAATTTTCAAAATACGTCATTAAATCGAAAATAAATAATAATTTTATCAAAAAAATGCAATTATTGATTATCTGTCAAAAATATGTTGTACCTTCCGAAAAATAAAAAACTAGAAAAAAAAAAATATTTTATAATCAATTAAATTTATATTAATTTACAAGAAAAAATCTAACATTTTGAAATGTTTAGAAATTAACCACTTCAGATAATACTTCATATGATCAAATATAAACACTTTTTAATTTTTAAGTCAAGGGAAAGCATTTATATTAGATAAGATATACTATTTTATAGGAACCATATGTATGAGATAATGCCCAACAAATACTCGTATCTGAGGTGTTAAACTTAAGTGACTGTCAGCAAAACTAATTACATAAATAGTTCATAAAATATGAAGATATATATATATATATCTATATATTTCTATATATATATATAATATATATATATATATATATATATATTTGTGATAAATTAATTCTGCAAGCAATAGTGTTGAAGTTTGAAAAAACATTTATTTAAAAAATTGTTATGTTAGCTTATATAGCTGTAGTTTATGCGTTAATTTTAATTAAAAACACCGCAAGTGCAACGATATATGTGACGAGACGAATTCATCGTAAGTCTTGCTGACCTAACTCTTGACACTTTTGTTTCGATAAATTTAACTTGCTAAATGCTATGCCCATCTATTCCCCTTTTCGCCATTCAGTACTGGACTGAGGTTGTTCTCTGATTTTTCCCATATGCATTCCAAAGAGGTGGTTACAGCAAACCTTAAGCATTGCTGTATGTTATAATATACATTATGAAAATGCAATTGGTGGGTTGTGATAACAAAAACGCAAACAAGGTGAAAATATTGTAGATCAAATGGCGCGAGAATATAGATCCCAACGTGAAACAAAGTCATATCGTAGTCTTGTAAAAATATTTAGCACAAATTAATAATGGTAGTGAAATTTTCAACAAAAATTAAAAGAAAACTAGAAGCAGCTTATCTTTTTAAAATTATTGTACTTCATATTCAAATGAATTCACCGAATACACCGAATACTTTTTGCCCAATGTAGTACTCGTGCTTATATGTGGTAAGCACAAGTTCTTCTATTGCTTTTTGTACAAAAATTGTTTAGGTTTCTTATTAATACGTAAACTTCTATAAAAAAAATATTTCCAAAACTATTTACAACTATTTTTAATATGCTTTAAACTTCACTGTGTTTTTCTAAACAAATAATTGCCTCTCCATTACTTTAATATATTGTTTTAATTGTATTTTCTATTATTTTATTTAAAAAGGATGATGGTACAAAAGAAACAAATTGTGTTGCTTCAATTCCAAAAAATCTATTCATATTCTCATAAATCCCT
>NC_051848.1:99445681-99450265 GCF_002237135.1 Teleopsis dalmanni
TATCCATCACAAAATTTTTGTAGGGTTAAGTATTTATATTTATGTTTCAGTGACCATCATCACTGTGTCCGTTTGTTGCTATTTAGCGACATTCTGGAGGCTTGGTTGGATAACCTACTTGTTGGGTTATGTAAGCAAGGTAATGACAAATTTCCAATCGTATAAAGATGATTGGAGGTTTGAGCATTGATAATAATACAAATTTTTGCAGTTTTTTTTAGTTTTTTAGTTTTTATATATATATGTATTTTTATTTAACACGTACGGTTTTTTGTGTATATATTTATTTAGTGTTGGGGTAAATTATCCATCACAAAATTTTTGTAGGGTTAAGTATTTATATTTATGTTTCAGTGACCATCATCACTGTGTCCGTTTGTTGCTATTTAGCGACATTCTGGAGGCTTGGTTGGATAACCTACTTGTTGGGTTATGTAAGTAAGGTAATGACAAATTTCCAATCGTATAAAGATGATTGGAGGTTTG
This sequence comes from Teleopsis dalmanni, assembly GCF_002237135.1. Lineage (NCBI taxonomy): Eukaryota > Metazoa > Arthropoda > Insecta > Diptera > Diopsidae > Teleopsis > Teleopsis dalmanni. The sequence continues at coordinate 99,446,168 of NC_051848.1, forward strand.
AGCATTGATAATAATACAAATTAAATTGGATAAAATCCAATTTCAGATTTTCAATAACGACTTCAGGCATCAAAGGAAAAACTTTGAATTGGCAGTCGTTAGGAGAAGTCAATAAAATAAAGTCTTTGGTCGGTCTCGTTACTAATAGCAACAGAAAAGTTAAATATATTATATAAATACAAAAGTTAAAAATTGTTATAAAAAATTGTAATTAAAAATATTAATAAATAAAGTATATTTTTTTTAAAAAAATTAAATAAAGAACCCGAAACTTAATTTGCATATAACAATGTTGGGCAAATTTTATTTTGTGTAGTGATTCAACAGAATCAAAAAAAAGTTTTTTTTATCAACTGCAACTGTGTTTTGGTTTCTTGTTTTAAATTTGATTTGCATGCACATATTGTGTGTACATATTACATACATACCATATTCATTTATACGTACTGATATTTTGAAGTATGCAAGACATGAATATGCTCGTTAAAACTTTTAAAAAGAGTGTTAGTCGTTTTCATTGTGCAGTATTGGACATCTACTTGTAATTTATCTGCGGCTTAAATTCTCAACAATATATAAAAGTTTTTTGTAAATAATAATAATCTTTATATGTCTTTAAAACCAATTGAAATTTCAGAAAAAGGCATAACGTACAAATTGTTAATATATTTATCGAAAGACGATATTAAAGATGCTATAGTGAATATTGGGTTAAGAGCTGAATTTCGAGAAAAGCTGTTTAAATGGCGGAAATTAGAGGTGCCGACAAGTTTATGTGTAAATTTTGATAGATTTGTTTGATTCATGCATGTAAAAAAGTTAACAATTTTTCATTATTTATTGATTTTAATATGAATGTACATAATGTCTATTATAGTATTTCGATGCTCTTAATATATTAAACTATTGTTATTTTATACTAATTATAGTTCAATATTGATGACGAGACCATATCAATGACCTCAAAAGTACATTCTTGGTTAAAGAAGAGTTTATCAACTTCAGAGTCTTTTCCAATACAACCACCCCATTCTACAAACATTGCAAGTATTTTTAAAAATTAAATAAAGTTTCATTGTTTTTAAATTAACACAATTACATAATTATAATAAAGTAAAAATGATATAAGCAGAAAAATAATATAGTTTGTATAAACACTTTTCAATATAGGACGTCAAAACATTACTCAAGACGACAGCAAAAGGAAAGCTGATTTGTCAATATTTTGAAGAACATGGTCGGTTGGAAAATATCCACCGAGATAATTTAATTACGCTTATTGTAGAGGACGCAAATATTAACAACATTATTATTAAAGCATCCGATTTTCCGGGTTTAGTACAGCAAATAATTAATAATTTCCCTACGGAGAACAGTGCTGAGGTACAATTAAATAAAAGTTTCTACATTTGTGGCTATTATATAATATTACTTTTTTTAAAAAGGATTATTATTTTATTTGCCGAAAAGGCAAAAGAGCACCATGCGGAAAGCTGTACTATAAATATACAAATAGTAGAGTAAAACGCAACCATCTAAATTATTTAACAGAACAACGTACAGAGGCACCAGCGAACGACGATTCTCCTGAAGTTGAGGTAGATATATTAGTGTCACAGAAAATATCAATTTTTTGTCACAAAATTTTTTTAAAACAATTCAATATAAAGGCACTTCGTATCATAGCAATTGTTATTTAGCGCATCACAGAATTACTGACTTTGAACTATTTAAAGTATTAACATTTTATTATCAAGATGAAAATATGTTTGTGATCTGTCAACCAATAACAATTAAAACTTTTGATGAGCACTTTCAATCCTACGAAGTTGGTGCAGCAATGAATGAAATAGTTATAAAAAATATATTATTTTTCACGAGTTTTCCAATTCATATATACCAAAATAATAATGGAAAATCTTATATTAGAAATAAGTTTTGTTAACAGCTGTTTTTATAATTTTCTAATTTTCTATAATATTGTATACTTGTCTAAAAATATTTTATATTAATATATCTTACTTTAATCTTACTTTAATATATCTTACTTTTTAATATATCTTATTTTATAATTTAAGTTATTTTATTTTATTAATGTTGGAAATAAAGTTTATTTATATTATATTTATATTATCAAAACGACGTTGAAATATAAAGAAATAAAAATTAAAAAAAAATATAAAAAAACGTATTTTATTTTAATGGCTTGTTATTTAATTCAATAATTTTTCATATTTATTTCAAATACCAAAAATATTTGAAACGAATCGAGAATATCATTAAAATGATATTTAGTTATATTTGAATCATTTGTGTAATATATTTGATATAAATATTATTCATATTTTATTTAAATAGGCACGGCTTTATTTTAAATATTATTTCATATTTAAATTTTGTTTCAAATACTACTACGGTCCATATTTAAAATAAATATTTTCGACTTTAATAGGAAATCATTGCGAAAAATATTTGATTTCACTACATTTCATTTGATTTTAATACGTTTTTTCTCTGAGTGTAGTGACAGCAACAGCAACTACAAACAATATGCTAGCTTGCAGGATATGTCATCTTAATGGCCATCCAATCTAACAGTGTAACAAGTTCTTGGCATTATCAGTTCCTGATCGTTTTTCAGCAGTACAACGGTTAAAATTGTGTTTCAATTGTCTACGTAGCGGACATAGAACCAGTGATTGCAGAAGCAGGCATTGCGCCAAATGCAATAAAGCGCACAACACATTACTCCATCTTCAGTACAATGCAAAGGCGTCAACAACTGGCGCACGTAAATTCAATAATATCAACGCGGCTGTATCCAAGAAGACCACTTCCTCCAATCAAGAAGAAGCTGCTGCTGCATTAACTACAGCACTGTCAACAAAAGCATATGTGTTGCTTGGGACCGCAAAGGTCAATATTATTTCACATACTGGCGAAGCAATTGAATGCAGGGCTATTCTAGATTCAGGCTCTCAAGTCAACTTAATAACAGAAAGGCTGGCCAAAAAATTACAATTAAAGCCAAATCCAAACCCAATATGGATTGAAGGTATTGGCTCAGCTAAGAGAGGGACAAACTATCAGGTCACTGCCAACATTTCATTACGTACCACTAATTTCAATATAAAGATGAAAGCATTTGTGGTGCCATAATCATTTCGCCTCAACCTAACAGATCGTTCGACATATCTCAGTGGCCGTTTCCAAAAACATCAAACTCGCCGATTCCGAGTTTAACGTAAGCGGTGATGTCGAGTTATTGATAGGTGCCGAGTACTTCCATTCGCTATTATCAGTAGGTCAGATTTGTATGACAAACAACATGCCAGTATTGCAGAAAACCGTCTTCGGTTGGGTATGCAGCGGCATCTTTAGTGGATGATATCAGGGTACAATGGCATGTACAATTGCCACTGAAAGTGAGCAAGGATTAGATAACCTACTCACAAAGTTTTGGCAATTAGATGAAGTTACTATTCATGATCGGCAACTTACAAATGTCGAAAAAAATGCTGTAGTAATATAAGTATTATTATAATTAGATTTATATAAGTATTATTTGTAATTAGATTTAAGAGATATTAGACTTAAGAGGTTGTAAATAGATTTAAGAGAGTGTATTTGTATTTGCTATTTTGTAAGCAGCAAATATAGCTGCAAGCAAGTACAAAGAAGTTGAACAAGTTAGTAATAAATGATGATAAACAACGCAAAGAAGTTTGTAATTACTCCCTACAATTGCAGAAGTGGGATTCAGCACGTTTTTTTTTTTTAAATTATATAAGAATTTGAATGTTTGAATTTATTTCAAAAATATAAAATATATTTAATATTGATGTAATTATTATCTCTAACTTATTAAAGATACTAACTTTTAAAAAAAAAAAAAAAAATTAAAAATGAGTGACGCAGCGAAAAAGACTGTGTCAGAATTAAAAAACATGTGTAAGACAATTGGTTTGTCTGCACATGGCGACAAAGCCACGTTGGTGGCTCGATTAAAAAGCTCGCCAAATTTTGAGCAGTGTCGAAAAGAATTGTATGTTGAAATTGTTGGAGATGATGGTAGTGAAAGTGATCAAGGGTCCGCGC
>NC_051848.1:99450365-99465618 GCF_002237135.1 Teleopsis dalmanni
TTTAAATTATAAAATAAATCCAATTAAAATTTTTGAATACAAGACAAAACATAAAACCGCACCAATTGAAATCTACGCCTTTTAACACTAATTATGCATTCTACTCTAAAAGGGAAAACTCTATTGTCGAGTAATTCAATGTCACTTGGCTGCTGAAAAAATTTGATTCATTACGGCACTTAAGCACTTCACCCATAAGCGACTCGCATCCGACTTCAAGTATCTACAAGTTTCGATCTTATGAGTTTATTGTGTAATCGCTTCGATACTCTGACACCTACAAATATTTATGATACTCAGCTGATGCAAAGTGGCTGCATTTGCTGACCTAACATAGCAGCCTGTGAAGACTAAACACATATTCCGATAAACTAGCAAGTAATGTTTGCCCTCAAGCCAATCTCTTAATGTATACTGTAATACGTAGAGTATTATATAGCGTTGAATTTAAGTGTTTCTTATCTCCGCAGTTCGGTTAAGATCTTTTCTAAATTTTCCTACTTATACAAACAAACTTGCCCACGAAAAAGATTTTTTTCGATAGAAAAACAGCAACAAAACAATTAATCTTCATTGGAATTCATTGCATCTCGACTATGCAGTGCTTCTAACTCAAGAAGATCGCACTAGGTGAAGAAGAGAAACGCTAAAGGCTTAAGACCTAAGTTAAAGGTTTCATTTAAATGGTTTTCTGTAGATTCATCACATTACAAATTATGGCATTTACCAGGTAGTCGAATTTGTTTAAAATGACATGTCGTCCCTACTTTTTTTACAAATGAACGAAGACCACAAAAACTATCTAAGCAAGAAGACTGAAAGCAGTTAATACTGGTAATTTACACGTTAAACCTACTTATTACACTACAGTGTGACGGAATTATTTATATGATTTTAAAAGAATTCAAAATTTTTACTTGGGTTCAATGGTAATACAATTTTAATTGCTTAAATTTAATTTAAAAAATTGCAGGAATAATCTTCCGGATTTATTTCATTTTTAAAATAGTTTTTAAAAAGTTTTTTAAAAAGCTCTGTTTAGTTATGTTAATTTTAGAAAGCATACCTAAATTTCGAAAAAAATTAGAAACCTTATTCGTCTCTATTTAAAAAAATTACTCTTATTATCATTCTAATTCTTTTCTTCATATTACCACATATTTTTTAAAAACAAAAGCCTTTGATCAATATCTTTTCTTATTCCACGATTCCTAAATCTCGGAAACCCAAATCTAATGATAGATATAAGCCGATTTACCCATTTTAAACAACGTTTTTCATTTCTATATATTTCCTAAGTTTTCCAGATATCGAAGTTTAAAATTGAAAGTTGAAATACTATAGTAATAATATACATATGGTATGGTATATCGTTCCATACAAATCATATCCAATAAACACGCTCTTTACATCGAATAATTAAGAAAGAAAAAAGTATTCAAAGAAATAAAAAATAAAAAAAAAAGATCATTTTGCTAGTATTCTATTAATTATTATAGAGATGACAACTTGAACTTAAAGGGTTTGATGCATTATAGTCATATTTTTAAAACAGTTATATCAAACATCGTTTTAAATTCTTCATGTATGTGCTGCTCTTTTTCCTGATAGATTGGTTAAGTTTCTTGTTTCCGGGAATAAGGATCTAATTGAAGTGAATATTTAAGTTGTATATACTGAGGAGCATTTACTACAGAGTAAAAAATTTTGTTCTTCTTGCGATTTTGTTCTCCATCCGAAATAGTCACTAATCATTACTGATATGCCAGAATAGCTAGAAACTTATTAGACAGTAAAGTCGTAGTTTTTGCTGACACAATTTTACGTGCACTTCCATTAATGGACTAGTTTTAATAACGTAATCGAATTGAATACAGCAATATTAATTTTCTTCTTCATTTTTATCTACTACTACAACTTCTTTTTCTTATTCATCATCATCTTTTTCTTCTGCTTCCTCTTCTTCTAATTTTAATTTTCACCTACTTGTTCTTCTTCATCATCATCATCTTCTTCTTCTACTACTTACTACCTCTTCTTCTTTTTTCTTCTTTTCTTCTACTTTTTTGCTTCTATTTCTAATTCTTTTTCTTATACACCTTTTACTTCTTCTTTATCTTTTTCTTTTTTTTTTCTTTTTCTTTTTCTTGTACTTCTTTTTCTTGTACTTCTTTTTCTTGTACTTCTTTTTCTTGTACTTCTTTTTTTTCTTCTTTTTCTTTTTCGTTTACTTCTTCTTTTTCATCTACTTCTTTTTCTTCTACTTCTTCTCCTTTTATTCTAATTTTCATCTTCTTCTTCATCATCATTATCTTCTTTTTCTTCTTTTTATTTTGTTTCTTCTTTTTCTTTTTCTTCTCTTTATTCTTCTTATTATTCTTATTTTTATCCTACGGCCTCCTCTGCATCTACTTCATTCATGAAACATAGTTGTATCTCTAGATGGAATATTCTTATTCTATTTTCATTTATTTCCAGAAATGATAGGAAAATGTATTCAAACTCTTTTCAATAAGAATTTGTTAAAGAAAATCACTTCGTACTATGTGATAGATGATGTAGCATAGATGATGTAGCACAGTTTATAATGTCTGATTCTTTGTTAATTAATATTTCTATTAATTTTAATAATATAATATATAATAAATTAGCGAAAAAATGAAAACAATACGAGTATCTATACAACAATATCACTACAATCAGTTGCTTTTCGATTAAAAAAAATGGATCACTTGATTAAGAGAAATTCGTTAGGCTTCTTTTATTTGTACATAACCTCAAAAAAAGAAAAAAAACAACAAAAACGTTTAAACAATAAAAACGTGCTTTGCGGTTATTTTTAACCGCGGCATTGTTGATCAGAAATGTCGATCTAATGTCAGTCGACATGTACGGAGTGCGACTAATTTCGGTGCTACTTTGCTAGCAATTCAAAAGCAAACAAAGCAATACAATTTAACGTTGCCGCCATCAATCATTTTCAACTTAAAACCGAAAATGTTTTATTTTTTCTACAAATGCGTTGAATTTATCAAAAGTATGAAAAAATAATATAAAAATGTCAAAAATACTTTCACTCGACATGAATACAGCTAATTCGGTCTTTCCATATTTACGTTTTCCATTCTGTCTCGCATAGTTCAAATGGAGTCCACCGAATTACGCATATGTTTTGGTCTTTGTGTCGTAAATACGATACCGTAAAGCGTTTTAGTATCTCTTAATGCCGTTTTGTAAAGTACTCAAGAACTATTATTTAGTGTTTTATGTCTCATCGCATGAAGAGATGCTAAATGCTGAGAGATTAACTTATGTTGTGTTAAAGAAAAGCGATGTTCTGATATTCTGGAAAAGGTCAGAGAGAAAAGGCATTGAAATAAAAATATTTCAAACTTAGAAGTTTCACAATGAAATTTATAAGCCAATAACAATTGTATATTTATGCAAATCGCTTTAAAAGCATTTATTGATTCTATTTTATCATTCAATTCTGTCACAAATCAGATTCAGCATCTTCTTGGATGACTCATTTTTATGATTTAATTAACACAGCGAAATTTCAGGAACAAAAACATTACTCAATGCTATAAACATGATTTATCTTAAAAAAACAGAGAAGGGATTACAATAATAGTTTCAAAAAAAAAATTTTATTCATTAACTGCCCACACAACATTACTTTAATCAAAAGTATCTTGCAGATACAAGTGAAAACAACTTCAATAATCTCTCAACCTCATTTGCTTATCGAAACTCACACATGATATCTATGCGTACGTGTTGAGTGTGAAATTCGAATTGCTGGTGGGCAGATACTAGTCTAAGGCAGTGTTTCTTTGACTTAAAACTGATTCTTAGAACTCTACATCATATACGAGTATATCTTGTCAGCAATTTTTTGACGGCAAATCGTTCAATCCATTATTAGTTTGTGACAAGGGAAATGTCATAAAATGTATTGTTTTTTTTTCGACATAAAAAAACTGAGTTGCAAAATATTTTTAAAAAAAATGATTAATTTTTTGTGACTGAAATAATGTAAGAAATCAAATTGACAATTAAAAAATTATGTTCTCATAAATCAACACTCATAAATTTAGTACTCCACCACTCATATATATAATACAAACAAATAAAGTCAATTTTAAATTTGAAGGTTTTATTCAAATTAGCTTTTCCAACAATTTATTATATATTTATGGATTTTTAAACAAGCTACTTTATCTCAACAAATAAATCTCCTGAGCGTCTTTGGACCCACTTCAGTTTTGACAATTATAAGTTCGAAGTGATAAAAGAATTTGTTTAGCGTAAATACCAAAAATTACGGCGATCTACAGATTCAACGAAGAATCACTTTTGCCAACAGATGTTACTTCGGGCTAAGAAGACAATTGAGAAATAAAGACCTCTCTTAATAAACAAAAATCACGCTCTACAAGTCTTTTATCAAGCCATCTCTTAAGATTTCTTGCAAAGAATATAAAAGTAAAACGACTATTGATCGCTGATTATATACCTATAGTGGCTTAATATCTGCTGACCTACCATTGCAACCAACAATCAGGAAAACTAATAGTTCCAAGCCACTTTTAAAATATTTGCACTACCCAAATATTAATAATATTATTTTATATTATTTATTCTTCTTATTTATTATTTATTCTAGTTATCCTTCTTTCTTTATTTCCCCAAATCTCTCTTTTTATAGTAAGTCTGTCAATTAATTGTACTTCTTTATATTTTTTCCTTCTTGCTTATATGTATACATTAAGACCCATTTCTATCTATTATAGTATTTATAGTGGGAATGGTAATTAATTATTTCTAGTTGGTAATTACACAAATGTTTGTTGACGGTTTATGGTTTTTTTTAATATATTAAATTCATCACGATATTTAAAATATATAATGTAGCTAAGACGAACCAAATTTTAAAAATGTTTTACAAGATATGAACATTTTCCATAAAGAGAAACAAAAATTAGATGCTTCTTATATAAACTTAAAATTGGTTAGACATGACAATCTAATCTACTTTCAAGAGAACAATAAACTTTCAGCTTTAGGACCTGAATGGATCTCAAATTTTTTAATTTCATTACGCATTAATGGATTTAGATTCCTCATTACTCTATTAGGTTTCTAAGGTATTTTAATTATATGGTTATTTGTAAAATCTAGGATCGTATATCTTGCATGTCCAGAAAATGTATAAAATGATAGGAAAACCCATAATGATATGCCTATCAGAACCGAAATCCAGAAATGAAAGTGAACGTTAACAAAAATAAAGTTGAATAAAGCAATCATACGAAAGTAAGACAATTATATCACAAGAAAGTGTGGGCAATGTTTGAACAGGTCGACCTCGGCTAATGAGGGTGCGATCCGTTATTACAGAAAGTCAGCATAAGATGCCATTTTTTGTACAGGACAGGGGTGGATATAGAGATTTTGTTTACATACTTTACTTCTAGTTTTTTCTCTTTGACTTAAATGGGTCGAATCGAGTCTTTTCCACGGTACACTATTACGCGCTACATTCTTAGAATTTCTAACTCCATGATGATCTTTTAAGTCTAACAGTCGATTATTGAATAATTGATAATATCACAACGAGCCAAAAATTGTGCTTAAGTTAATTGTGATGCACAGCAATGCCATTCTAGCTTAACCCTTGAACTCTCGGAAACATATTTAAGTGAGTAACTTATTTAGCCATAACAATCCGTTACCGGGGTTTCGACGTTAGCTTTTAGAGCCACTGCATAGTACTTTTATGTTAACATTTTTATTATATTATTTTCTATTTAAATATTATATAAATATTAAAGGCGCCTTATTACAATTTAAAATCATAGATTTTTTAATTAATTTATAGAATTGTTGATAAGTTATTACTGGATAATAATATTAAAATTATTTTTATTAATTTATAAAATATATAATATATGGATAAATAAAACAACTTAAATAATTAAAAAATTAAAATTTTTAGACGTGATCAGCGAAATTCTTCAAGAAAAGAGTTGAAGGTTTTATTTAAGATAATAAGTTATAATATTTCTTGATTAATAAGAGTTTGTTAAAATATCATAAATCTATATATTCTCTTAGCGTTTTATTGGTATTGCAAAGAATTTACAAACTTAAACAAGAAGTAAAGATTATTTGTTGAAATTTTCCCAAATGTTGAAATTTTTTATTATAAGTCCAAACCTTAAAGTTCAGGAAAGTACTAATAGCGATAGCGGAATAAGGAATAAAGGAATAAAATATTAGGGCAACTGATAAGGCAATCCAAAGCATTATACAAAATAAATATTTACAAATGTTTAAAGTGTGCATTGGTGACGTTCGCAGTAAGACAAAATGCATGAAATAATGTTTAAAAGCATCCAAAAAAGATGACACAAAGGACGATGTCCCGGCGTTATGCTACAAATCATTAATCTTCTAGCGCGAAATTTTCTAATGTTCTCAACACGGAGAGCACAAAATGTTGTTGCGCGATAATTTTAGGATTAGTTCAAGTCAATTGCATTTTTGCACTTTCCTGGATGCAAACATTAAATTCTGTGGCCAAAGGGGATGTGCCAGTACACTTTTTATTACGAAATCAAAACATAATCAAAAGTGCACATACAGGGTCATCAAAATGAACGCATGCACTGCTCACTGCTTTGTTGGAAATGGAACGGATCTAATGCAGCACACGTGCTGACCTGTGGCGGTATCAATAACGGTGGTGTTGAATGTGGGTAGTGCGGGATAACGGAAGGGTGGCGTTATTTCGAATGCATCATCTTTATTATGTACTCGAAGGGATTTGCTAAAATTGTTCAAGTTCCTGGTAATCACAACAACTATAATCTATGGCATAAACAGAACGTTGTGAAATAATAATTTAGCTCGAGTAGAGTACACTTTACGCTACACCTCATGCTGTGCTGCGGAGAAATAAAAAGAAAGTAACAATGTCTATCAGTTTTTCCAGAAGATTTCAGTTTGATTTCATTACACATAAAATAGAAAGTTGAATTTCGCATAAACAGAAAGTGTGCGCTCGTCCAGATTAAAGTTGAACAAAAGTTTATGACGGTGAAGAGATTTTCTAAGAAACTTAACACTTCCATAAATCAATTTTACTATCTTAATGAGCCTTTAAAACAAGAGAACTGATCAAGTTTTTCTATTTCTTAAATAATAGTAGAGTAAAAAGTATTGATACGGAATGGGTATTATTATAGCAGAACAATATGTAGTTGTATTATAAACCATCTGCTTGCCATCTGTAACATACTTAGCAGAAGTTATTTATAGTGTTTTGTAGTCTTTAAAATGATACCCTTACCATGAAATATTTAGAAGATCAGTATTGCTTCGGTGATATATATATTTATATATATATGTAAATATATTAACCGTATATATAAACCGTAAACCATGTAATATATATAAGTGGTTTATGGTTTATATCGATATCGATAGTATCGATAAAGAATGATACTACTGTTGCCTTGTAGAAACATTTTAAGTTATGTTGCAGCTTAAAAAAATCCCTATATAAATATATATCTAACATACCATGACATAATATATATACACATATATATAAACTGATTTAAAGTTACATTATAATTTTTGTGAAAACTAAGAAAATTTAAAAATGCAACATTTTTGGCCCAACATTTCTAAGGGTTCCGAAAGGCCGATTGGGCTAAAATTAGAAAAACCATCTTAAAAACAAAGCTTTAGGAAAATATCATTTCAATGCCTCTACTAGCTCAGAAAATAACGAATTTTAAGCTGCTAACTTCTGTTTTGGGATACTAAGCGCTGGAGGCTGGAGCGCTGAAACGCTGAAGCGCTGGAGCTTCACATATTATCATATTATTGACTAACATATATGTTTTCAATATGAAAACTATAGGGTTGTATTATTATATGTATATATATATATGACTTTAGTGAAAGCTAAATTCACCATCGCTGCAGATCTAATTCTAATGTGTTATTTACTAATTAGTAATAAAAGTTACTAAGGAATAATAATCAAACCCATTTTCTGACTCAAAAATCAATGCTCTTTTGTAAATGTGTAAAGGTTAAAGGTAAAAAATATTTTTAAAAGTTTTTATTTGTAATTAAGCTAATCAAACTTTCTAATTGAAACAATGGAATTTATGTTTTACAAGTGTATAAACTTAGAACTTGTCTAAGCTCTTATAAAGTACAAATAAATTTGTCGGCTTAAAGTTAAAGTACAAAAACATTACAAGTACAATTTTCAGAAACTCAAAGGGTAGAGTTTGGACTCTGCACTGATTTTCATTGATTGGTTCCCCTGCTCAAGCACTATTGTAATTTGTTTAAATTAATATTAATTTCATTGTAATTAGGCGGTCTTTAGCAAAAATAACAACGCAATACCCAAACCAATCGTTTCTCTAATTAAAATTGTCCATAAATAAAACAACATAAATCCGAGTATGTGTCTCACACATAATTACGTGCGCGCGGCTTCACACCCTTGGTCACAACTTCCACACACTCGAATTTATAACGCCAATAAATTTTCCAGTGCCAAAAAGAAACCCGAAAAAAACCCAAAAATACAGAGAAAATCTTCTACTTTAGCTGCGGTTATTGTTCGGTGACAAAATTCGAGTTTACCGTAAACGTGATTAGATTCACCAAGTGCTCCTTCCCAATATTGAATAAATTTATTTGGAATTCGAAAATTTCATCATGCAATAATTGTTGTAATGCGGGCGTTATTATTGCCAGCTTATGCAGCCAGCCTAATCGTCGTTAAAAGCCAAGCACTTGAGCAGGAGCGTGGGATATTATCCAAGAAATATTGAAGACGTCCACTGACTATTAATGTGGCGATGAAATTCTTGAGGCGGAAGTTTTCGGCATTCAAAAGTAGTAAAAAATAATCCAGGAAAATATTAAAATAATGATCGAAAACGTCAAGCAGGTGTTTTCCTTTTACCTTTTGCCCTTTACTTCAATTTTTCTTTTATTTTTCTTTTATTTCTCATTTATTTTTCATTTATTTATTTTTTTTCTTCGATGCAAATGCATTTTGTTACATTGACCCAAGATATTTTCTATATGATGGCTTTCTTATATTAGATATGATAATAAGTTCTTAGGAAGATATTATCCTGAAATAATTTTTGCATTGATTTCATCATAGGTTCATAATTACATGTACATTCAAAATAAATAGTCTTACAATAACTTAAAAATAGTTTCTTAATTAAGGGAATGAAAGTAATAACTTTTCCTAACTACCTAGATAAATCCCTTTATATTATTATGACGACATGCTATACGAAATTTGTATCCCGGTAAGGAAATATTGGAAACCAATAACCCATGCAATGAGTTTTATCCCTTCAGAGAATTTAAATTTCAAATTTAGAAAAAAAACAACACATGTCGATAATAAGTTGATAAAAAATTTAATGGATTCAATGGCATAAATCATTTCCGGCAGTATATGTTACAGAAATATTTCAGCAAATACTCCTATGCTCAATTGCTGCACCTATGCTCCAATAGCACCTATCTAATGACAATTGTGATGTCCTTGCTAGGAATTGGAACGCTACTAAAACAGAGGTGTTGTTAATCAACAGTAGGAAGAAGATTGAAAGTATCTCAATTAAAGTCCGTGGCGTTCACATATGTTCTAGGTGAGACGGGTTACATTAATCGTTTTTATCTCTATGTTTTATCTTTGTTTAACCATTTACTGTTCCAGATAAAATAAAAGAGTTCCAGTCAGTTCGCCGTCTGTAAGACGTTAAATTCATATCGTCTGTATTTTTTAATAACAAAAATAAAAAAAAAATTGGTAAATCATATGTTCTATCCATCATCGCAACTTCCCAACAATCCACATGTTGGAATAGCCCACAGTTGAAACATCGGTACATAAATTCAAGGCAACGTTAATACTCTAGTAAGGACACTAATTGCAGATCTGCTAAAGCCCATTTTCCACAACTTTTTTGAATACTTTAAAAGCAATGTTGTTGTTATCAGAAAGTAATATTATTGTTTGCAGTAATTTTTTCTCCAAATATACATATACATATACATATAAATAGATCTGCAAACGAAAAACGAATTTTTCTGAATGTAGGTCTTTTTTAAGCATCAATGGCATTTCATTATTCTTGGGACTTATAAAGCTTATAAGCTTATAAAGCTATTTATTTTCTTTTGTTGCACGGATTTTTATTAATTTAAGACATAACTTTTTGAACTACTGCTGCTGAAAACCCAGTTCTGTTCTGATTTCTGAAATATTGTGTTTGGTATTATTTCGTCGGAATATTCTATGGTACCAAATACAAAAAATTTATTCTAATTGTGGTGTTTAAATGATAAAGAGTTTTTATAATAACTAATACTAACATAGTATCACGCACTATTTCATTTGAATTCCGTCATGGGCAAATCATTTTCCTAAAAATGTAGAACACTAATGCGCTATATTATTGGGAATCGTTGTAATCTTTTTTTATCCGGTCACAAGTGAGACGTGAACCCACTAAACCTCTTGAACCTCTAAGGAATAAATGAAGAATATTTCCACAGCAATGTGCAAATTTTATTTCAGTTATCAGGGGAGAGAAATGTGTGCGAGAAACTTAATACGTTGCGGACTCGGTTTATCTAAGCCGAAAAGCATAAGTATAACACAGATTGAATGGGTGTAGTAGATGAGACGGGATTATGATGCAAATGCGGAGATCAGACTATTGATCGACTCTGTAACCAAAATCACGAGAGCAGCGGTTGAAGAGAAGGATAACAGGGGTGTCAGAGTCCTGTGATGGAGACATTGGGGGAGTCGTTGTATTAATAATGGGCATCAGTTTATATACCTATATGCGTAAATAAAACACTTTTGATGCTGACCTCTCGATCAAACTTTTATTTTAGTATATTGCATAGATCTTGCCGTAAATGATATAGTCATATTTACGAATCGTCATTAAAATAAATAAAATAAAAATATTCAAAAAAATAGCGATATGCTTTCGGATCACTCTCTGTTTTAGTTTACAGTTGCAGAAAATTAAGCTTATTTAATTCAAGAGTTAAGATTATAATCGGCGCACCAATACTATATAATATTTAATTTAATATACTATTATTATATATTCTACTTTTTTTATTATTTAATTATTATGTTATATACAGTTAGAAATGTAAGAATAATAATAATTGTATTTAATTCATATGGTAGAGTTTTTATATAAATTACATCCATCAGTGAAAGTTTATATTACTTCCTTTCATATCACCATCCATTTTAATTAACTCCGCTTTAGTGCATAGTAAGAGGCGGAGGTGTGAGAGCAAATTGCTCGATTCAATGAATCAAATTTGTTTTAAATTGAAATGTGTTAAAAATAATTTTGAATATATTCAATATATAACTTATCGGACGCACTTACAACAAAATTTATTGCTCGAAAAATGAAGCTGTGCGGAGCCAACCACTTGCAAAGGCAATGGAATCCCCAATGCAATATTGCAAAAACTTTAAAATTATTTAAAATTAATTAATTAAATATAATAAATCACACAAACGTTAAATTTTTGAATGTGAATAGTTTTCCGAATAATTCGAAATGTAAGTTTGAATACCGCAAAAATATATAAGCTTTATTGGGCGATGCCCTTGCTCGTACCGTGGAACCCTAAATTATCGAGATAAAAGTTAAAAAACAAAATGAAGTTGTAAACTTTACGTGAAATTACACTTTTATTTCAATTTGTGAAAGCGGAAATTATTCTGAATGCCGGAAGTGAAGTCAACACATTTCGATTCGGATGAAATTATTGTATCCATACATCGATGCATCGAAACGTGTGTGATGTGTCTCTCGGGCGTGTTGTGCGTCAGTCAGTTCCATCCGTTTGTGCTTCATTGATTTAAGAGTGAGTCTAGTTCAATAAAGCTTACAGCAATTAAAAAATTTTCAATTAAAAACTTTCGCTAAGAAAATTACAAATATTTTCATTGAAGACACATTAAATCCTCTTTTCATTTTTATTCAAAAATCAAAGAAAAAAAATATTGTAACGTTATATATAACCTTTATATTGATTTCATAACCTCAAGATTGGTTTCACAGTGACAATAAACTTTCCTTTTTCAAGCATTTAGTTGAAGAGATGATATTTTACAATTTGGGTCGCTCAAATAATCGCTAAATGTATTTAAATGGTTAAAGTCCTAAATTCCTCTCAATGACGACGTTTATTTTTCTTTTTGTTGGCTATGACAGCAAACTAAACTGTAGCATCTGGAACAATAAGAACTCGCAAATAACTATGGAGGGACCAAAAAGTCACTATATGGCTATATATCTCTATATGAAGATATGTTAAAACTATAATTTATTTGAAAAACTACGCTGCTTCCACATGATTACCAATTATTAATTTTTTTATATGAATAGTGGAATATGAATTAACTCGAAATCCGCTACACTATCCTATGGATGTGCATCATTTCATCTACTGTGAAAGAACCTAGCAAACCCTATTTTTATTCTGAAATCATTTTTTTTTAAATACTGCTGTACGGAATTCTTTTAAGCGACACTACTGGTATGGTAACTTGGATACTCTGACCTCTATGTTTTTAGTAAGGGTTTCAATAGAGAGACCTCTACGTAACATATGTAACTTTCTGACTAAGTATTAGTAAATTTTTCTTTGAGCGCCGTTTTGGATTTTTGTGGAAAATACATGGTCGTGAACTTATCTACCTTACTAAAAGCAATAAAAGTTAATGACTTGCTAATAGATCAGCACTTTTTTTCGGGCTCATGTGTTTGCTTTTTTAGAGGGATTAAAATGTATATAGAATTAGTGAGCTTTTCTTAGCTTAATCTGATGTTTCCAAATTTATTTTTTGACAAAAGTGAGGTTCAGGTATTTCATTGCATCTCGTTAGCTAACATTTTTGATGGCTTACGCGTTATTTTTCCGACTACGCTTCGGGTGACTGATGCAAAATTACTTGTTCTCTGATCAGTAATTTCCATTAATATGTAATGAAATCTATATTGTACAGTATGTAATATTATATTGTGTAATATATAATATTACATTGTATAATACATAATAATATATTGTATATCCCACTTAAAGGCAAGATCCAACAATTTATTGCAAAAAAAATTGGACTGAAATCTCCAACACAAATACGGTTTATTTAACTAATGGTCATAGTTTATTAGTTCATTTATAATTTTATAGACTACAATTATTTTTATTTTAACAAAAATTATTAAATCTTTAATCCGACTCGAGAACTGAAGTATACCTCTATTAATTATTTCAATTTATCAAAAAATTTTTCATTTGTATTAGATATCTATAGATTAGATTATGTATAGGTATAGATTGAATTCTATATACAATAAAGAGTAATAAAATCATGCAATAAATATTAAATAATATTATAAATAACATTTTAAAATAAAAATATAATTAATTAATTAATTTTACAGTTGCTTTATGATTTCGTTCTAATATAACACAACAATTGAATTTGTTAATGAACTTTAACAGCAAATTAACAAAACTTCAAGTTCAAACATACAAATTATATACGGCTTTGAATCAGTTGAGTCAGTTGAATGAACACTGGCTCTATCTTCAAATTTAGCAGGGCATGAGTTCAACCCTTGATAATTGCAGTCTCAAAAAATTATTTACGAATAATTAAATATAATAAATAATTAAACAAAAAGACCACTGATGATGGCTATTTGGCAATATTCGAAACAGTTGTATGGTCAGCCAAAAATTCAATTAATTAAAATTAATAAAAATATTTGTTGTTCCAATTCACTACTCTTAAAGGTACCTCTCTATTGAAAACAATAGTTAATATTAATAATCTTGTTTGTTTTCTCAAACCGGACGTTAAATATCAATTTAATATAAAAGTTTAATAACAAATTTTGAGACCAATTCTTTTTTGATTGCTGGTCAGATTAAAATCAATAATTTAGTGTTGTTGTAAGTTCTCTTTTTGTGAACTGTTTCTGTTTTTCAAAAAGGCTTCTACTTACCTCTACATATAGAAATATCGCCGACATTTCGAGGCTTGTGTGACTTCTTCCTCAGTGCGGAGTATTATTACAACTGTTTTTGAAAACATATAAGGCGGTCATAAATCAATAATATTATATTAAATAATATAAATTAAATAAATTACATAAATATTGATGTTTTTACATTTTATTTTCTTTTTTTTTTAAATTTTTGCAATATAATCCTATTAACTTTGAGTCCTTATTCACTATGTACATATATACTAAATCCTGAATGTCCTTTGTAATATCATCAGTGCAAATTCCGATAAACAAACTGAAGCTGAAATTGTCAAGTTTTCATGAATGCAGGATTTGTGATATATTAATGTTTCATATAAATGTCGTTATGGTAAAATTTTCTAGCTTAAGCATTCATTAGGATCATCGAATTAAAGCTACACACTCTCCGATTTGGAAATGTTTGTTCGTTTGAGGACATGAAAACATTTTTGTGCAATAAATCACATAAAATATGCACTAAATGATAGCTGGGACACTAATTCATACTTCAACACTACCAACTCCAATTCCAATTCCAACACTGGCATCGCACTGTACTTTCTCTACCACTCACACGTTTAAGCTCAATCTCGGAAAATTCCGCATAAATATGAATTCAATCCAGCGATTTGGTGATGCGTGTCCTTTCCCTTTGAGAATTCATTTCCCAACATTTTGCGAAATGTTGATATGAGTTAATTTTATTTAAATGCTCGCTTTTCAAATAAATGAAAGTCTGGTGGGCTGAAAATTTGTGAAAGAGGCAGCAAGAGGCAGCAAGAGGCAGCAAGAGACAGCAAGAGCCACCACTTTCGGAGGAGGAGGATAGTCTTTTGTTCTTATAAAATTTCCTGGCTTTTCTATATGAAAAGTTAATATGAGTTTTACGGGTGAACGTATTATATTCAAATTTGCGTATATTAACGAGTTTAAAACAATATCTGTTTGTTTGTTTGTTTGTTTGTTAGTTTGTTTGTATATTTGTGCAATTGTGTGAGCAAATATGTATTGCTAACTTGTTTGTTTATTTGTTATTTGGTTGCCTTACTTTTGTGTATTATTGAATGAATGATTTCGCATTTACCAGGACTTTAGGAAACTTA
>NC_051848.1:99465718-99474551 GCF_002237135.1 Teleopsis dalmanni
ACGAACATAGCGAATTTTCAAACATTGTGTTCTCGCCCTTAAAAATCAAATTGCTCCACATTGAGAAACACTGATCTAACCGATTACTTCAGTGTTGAAGATTTAAGAATGCAACCCACATTTTAAGTAATGAGTACCCTTATTAGTCGAGTTTAAGGATTCTTGATTAGTATCTCTACGGATCGATCAGAATTGGTCAACAGAGTGTTGTATATAAAGCATTTGGATCACTATTAACAAAGTACAAAAACATATTTTGTCTATATATACATAGTTTAGTACAATGTTAGGTCTTACTTTTGATTATGGCGGTACTTTTAACTCCCATTCACCGAAACAGTATTTTGTAGGGTTCGACATAGTACTATTTGGCAGTATAAAAAGTTTTTCAAATTGAATGCTAACAGTTCAGAAGTGCAGACAGCAACACTATATCATAATTTTACAAAATTTTTAAGTGTTTCAATATATAAATTTGAAAATGGTACTATCTTAAAATCTAATAACTCAACAAGTTATTGATTAGCGGTACTGTTGGATGATGTATTGAAAGTTGATAGTTGAAAGTTGATACTAAAAAGTATCTTATGATATGTAATAATTGTTTTTTCGTTTTCTCTAATATGTATTAAGTAGTTTTTTTTATTTTTATATTTATTATTTTCATTTAATTATAAAGATATATATATGATCAACCACTAATTCTACATTTTGATTTTATTTTTAGCGTGCATGGTAAAGAGCATCTCCGAGATAACTGAATTGTATGTACTATCTTGTTATAAACACAACACCAAACCACTTCCTGTAATATTGGAACATTTGAAAGGTGTGGAGACCAATAAGCAACTAAGGCAAGGTCAGCTATCTTTAAAGTCAATTCAATTATCACCAAGCGATTGCGAAGCGCTGGAAGAAGTCTTCAAAAGGGTAAGTTAAGTGTTGTATACTGATTAATGGGTAATAAAATAGTTGTAATATGAAGACTTTCTTTTCACATAATAATACCTTTCTGAATTTATGAATTATCTTCCAAGCCTTTCCAAAAATTAGCAAAAATAATTTTTCGTCGTAATGTTCTAACGAAACAAAATTCAGTTTTATAGAGTAAGTCGATACAGAAAACGACATCTAATATATAATGCTTACTAAATTATTGGAAGATTCTTTTAGTTTATTATTATGTATAGGATAGAACTATTATTTATGTTGTTAAAGCCTTATGTGAACGAAATAAAAAACTGTTGGTTGGTTTTTATTTTTAATTAATTTTATGTGGTTATTATCTATATATGTATATAGATAATAACATATGCCATCGTTACGAAGTTTAATTTTTTTTTCAGGGTGAAATATAGTTAGATATGCTGTAACAATACTGAACCATTAATTGGAATTGATCCTATTTATTGCTATAAGTAATATTGAGTGCAAGATGAAACGCAGTCCAATGCAATGCAGTTGTATTGCAAGTAATACGCAGGGTTGTGGTTGAATCTTGTAAAAACTAAACATTGAACCTCTTCAATAAGATTAGTAAACCGATCTATTTGCTGTCAAAAACAGTTTTTGCAATTTAATGAAGAACCTGAGATGGCAGATGTCTTGAAACATTAAAGATTAGCGAAGAAGTTCCCCTATCTGTAAAAGCATATGACCAAATAGCAGGTTATTTAAACAGTGTGGCCAGTTTAAAAACACAGCAAGTGAATTGCAAAATAACCGATTGTATTTTTCGGTGCAAGTTTCTACTAAATGATATAGCTATTCTAAAATTTTAATGTATTTTATTTTAGGTACAGTATAAATCTATAAATTTTTCATCATGTGACTTAAGTGAAAGTGCTTTGAGTGCGTTGTTTGATATGATTGAGTATTATGAGGCTACAAATGAATTGGATATATCTTTAAATGCAAAAGGCATGACACATCGCGGTTGGGTGTCCTGTACATATATGGTGAGTCGTAGTCAGGAATTACAATCGCTTAATGCACAAGGAAACCCCATTTCAAAATCGAGTGCCGAAAATTTAGGACATGCATTGAAAACTTCTAATCTTCATACTCTGAAACTAGAACATTGTGGACTTAAGGGTGCACCGTTAACTGGGCTTTGTACGTTTTAAATGAAATATATCAGAAATCAAGTTTTATAGTTTTATTTGATAGGTTTTAAATTGCGCTGCAATCGCATTCTCAAAGAGCTTTGGATTGCTTATAATGACCTGGACTCTAAAGATGCAGAGACAATAGCAGATTTACTGAAATTAAACCATTATTTAGAATTTGTAGATATCAGTAATAATAATATAAGAGATGAAGGAATTCAATGTGTGGTGAATGCGTTGATTCTTCAGTCAAGTGAATTAGAGCGACGTTCAGTGTTACATCGTGCTGCTGCAATAGATGATGATGAGAGCTTATCACCTATAAATATTTCGCCAGCGATAGAAACAGCAGACTTAAGTATCAATTCTTTAGGTAAAACAAGAAGTGTTGATGACTTACTTCCTGCAACCAAAGCTAATACAATCAATAACGATCGTACAAACACTAATAATGAAGACTTAGATGATAATGCTTTTGAACCAATAACAAATAATACCAATGAAATACAGTGCAATGCTCCAAAAGTGGAAAATCAAACCGTTAAAAAGTTGGCAAAAACGATAGAGACACAAGAATCAGATCTGACGACTTTAACAGCTGCTTCGACAGGAATAGCAAACACTTTAAGTGTGACTCCAACAGGCATAGAAGAGAACGATCTAGATGAAGACACTGAAGATACAGTTAAATCCAGCACAATTAAAAATTCTGTACAAGCTGTAGGACAGTCAATGTTAGATAAATTACTGTCAATGAACAGTGATAGCAGTAGTGAAGAAGGTGCTTCAAATTTATCTACCGACACAGTAGCGCCATGCTATTCAGAGGATGCGAGTATTATAAGTGATGATATATTTGATGGCGCCTTAACTGCTACTACCAATACTAGCACAAATTCAAAAGCAGAATGCATAGTGGCCTCCACTCCCACATGTGTTTCTGCTATAGATGTAATAATTAGCACATCTGTTGATAAGCATGTTACACAAGACCAACTGCAGATGGAAAAAGAAAATGTGATAAGTGGTAATTTTTTTAAATTGTTATTATATTATTTCAATTATACTTATTGTAAATTTACTAAAACGTGTTTTTCTATTACAGAATATAAAAACTTTGAAGAGGCTATAAATTCTGAAAGCAATAGTAATTCTAATAATAGTAATAGCGTAACATCAACTACTATAACGTCATTAGGCAATCATAACAATAATAACAATAATGTCAATAACAACAATGATGTTAGTGATAATAATAGCAGTGATAACTATTCGATACATCATAATGATAACTCGCATCTTAATTTAAATCCGTTGAGGCACGCCACTAGTGATGATAGTACATTACAAAGTTCAGGAATATTTGAAGTAACTGCAGATGAAAGTGATTGTCTAATTTCCAATGCAGTAAGTGACCGTGAAAGTGATAGTTCCCATTCCCTCCTACTGCACCATTCAGCCAAAGTACTTGATGTAAATAAAAACACAAAGTTATCAGAAGATTATGATGACACGCACAGCACAGATTCAGCATTTGAAAGTGCCTCCGAATGTGATATTAGTCGAAACTTACCTGAAGAATTTAGTAGGCTTTCAGTTTCACTGGAAAGTACAAGGCTAGATGATATAGTTAAAGAACTTGCCATTGAAACTGCAACTATTGCCACTGAATCCACTGAGTGTTTAATTGAAGCAGCAGCAGTAGCAGCAGCAGCAGTTCCGTCTAGTTCAGCTCTAACTCCACCCACCCCACCGCTAACACAATTATACTCACATGTAAAAACACCAGAAAAAGAAAAAAGTGCTGAAGTTTCCGATGATTGTTTTTATACTAATTTTGTTCAAACTCCAACTACTAAACAGGCAATCCCACAGATAGAAACATTAAATACTGAAAATAATGATAGGGTTAATACAACCGTAACAGTAGATGATTTCGGTAAAGCCGAAAGCTGTTTTCATGTAGATAATCTTGAAACTGCTACATTAATACAACCGAAAGTAACTATTGCTGAAGACAGCATAATTATTAAACACAAGGAGTGTGCTAATAGCCCTAGACCAACGCCGCCACCACCTTCTACCTCACCAGGTGGCGTAAGTTTAGGCATGCGCCGCACAGAATCATCTTCTGCTTTTATAACACAGTCAACTCGCAATCGATCTCAAAGCAGTGATAGTCTCTGCAGTGATAATTCTTTAGATAGTAGTATCAGTAGTGACCTTAATTTTTCTACATCAATACATATAAATGAGAAACTAACCAAAAACGATACCCTTACACGGCAACAACGTCAAACAGATACTACGATCGACGTTTCAAATAGAGCACCTAATGGCCTTAAAGCCCTCGCCGTTTGGAATAATAATCTTACAAAAGAGTCTGGACGTTATATATCCGAATTGATGTCTAAAACTGAATCATTAGAATTGTTAAACATTGGTAAAAATTGTTTATCAAATGAATTCGTAACACTCATTAAGGATAGTTTAACCAAAAATACAACAATAACGACACTGGGACTACAAAGTGCTCATTTAAGTGCTAAAGGTATTGAAACATTGGCCTCAATACTTACCTTTGGCGGCAATAATACGCTGCAACGCATAGACATTCGTGATAATAAACTCGAAGCTGAAAGTTTGGAGACCCTGGCTGAAGTACTTAAGTCAAATACAACAGTTACACAGATTGATATTGATGATGAGCCGAAACGCTTATCGGTAAGTTAATAAAGAATCTAAAATGCATATATTAATTTATTGATTTCTTAATTAAGTTATGAGTGCTTTTATTTTTTTAAAGTTGATATAAAGTTAAGTAACATGAAATTTTGATGACTTTTTGAAAGTTAATAACATGACTTATAATATTGCTAAATAATGTTTTTATTTATAATAATTGTTGATGTATAAAATTGTGATTGGTAGATTTAAATAGTAAGCTTCATTAGATGACTATAATACCTTTATAAGTCCCTAATTAAAAGTTGTATTTTTATTAATAGTTATATTTTTATTAATATTCATATTTTTATTAATAGCCATATTTTTATTAATAGTCATATTTTTATTAGTACTTGTATTTTTATTCATTAAATGTCACGTACTTAAATCTATTAGTTATTTGTAGAAAAGTAATATTGGATATAATGTTTAATTATTATTCTTGTTAAAGCAATATGTATTGTTTTTATAAAAATCTGTGATGTACTATATTCTGTGCAGAATTAAACTAGAGGTTGGATAATTCGTTCTGGATACTTAGTAATTGCTTATAAAGATTATATAGAAATTATAAATTTAAATGTAGGGTTCTCTGGACGTTTCACTGAACCTAAAATAGAAGATTTTTTAATCTGTTAAATATCAAAATGAAAAAAATATATTGGCTTCTTCCACACAAACCTCTGTTCATTTTGCAAAAGAAACTTAGACTCAATAAAATTATTTTAAAGTCACTTTGGACTCTGTTTCATCGAAGGTCTAAAAATTTTAAAATAGAAATCTTACACATTTTTTTTAACGATTCTTGGTTTATCTCCAATTAATCAATATGCAGTAACGTTTGAATCTTAAACATTAAGTCCCACTTTAACAGACTCAATAAAATAGGTCTCAGTAAACAGGTTACAGCAATATGATTACTAGACAGTTTCAATAAAACTGGAACACTACATAGGCATAATGTGCAGAAGATAATTATTAATTGTTCTACATTTAATATTCTTTATACGTTGAATAATATCATACGTATAATATCGATATTATATTATTCAGCAACACTGATATTTTACGTAATGTAAGAAGTTGTTTGCTATAAAAGTTTTTTTGATAGGCTATTAGGTTAATTTTAGTTTTATTTAAAACAAAACACGTTGATTCTATTTAGTCAGTAGTATTTTTCAGGCAGAAGTGACTGCTATAAAGTAAGCTTTAGCTATGTCTAGAAGTAAGTAGATAAGTAGAAGTAGATAGAAGTAGATAGTTTGAAAGATATACTTGAAAGGAATATACATATACTATCGGATAGTCAAGCTGCTTTAAAGTCCTTGAGTTCAGTCCAATTTACATCTAGGACAGTCGTTTACTGCTACATGTATGTAAATGAGATGTCGACGCAGTTCAATATTTCTCTAATCTGGGTTCCCGGTCATAGGGATATTTTCGACAATTGCAAAGCTGACGAGCTGGCAAGACGGGGTGCTTCAGGAAACCACTCGGAACACCTAAACACAAACTCTCTCATAGAGATGCCCTATTGAGACATCAGTCTTGTAGTAGGTTTACTTACAATTCATTTTATTCTAGGTAACCATGCTAGACTAAATCTCCTTTTCAAGCATATCTACCGCAGTTGTGGTGAGGATGATGAAAGCGCCTTCCACCTGTTTTGCTTCTGTCCGGCACACATACGGCGCTGCCTTAACATTTTAGGGGCTTTCTTTTTTTAAGATCTTGGCGAACTTTAGGATCTCCCTTTAAAGAGCATCATAAGCTTTGCCCAAGGTTCTAGATGGTTTTAATTCTTGGGTTTTTAATAATATGGTAGCACAATGGACTTATAGCCATAAGTGGATCCCCTAGGAGCGCCGGTATAACCTAACCTAACGTATTTAGTCATAAATTTTATTTAAATTAATTAGCAAGTGGAATCTTTTGACCATTTTCAATGAGCATATTCAGGAACTGTTTATTTTTTGTATAGATTGAAAAAACAGTAAAAGAATTAAAAAAAAGAAATTATATGATTATCAAATTTGTTGTTGCCACAATAATATGGGCTTTATTTACAGAATAATTTCTGTACCAACGAATATTTATAAATGACAAAATATGAATTTTATTTAATTTACAAGTTGTTAATATACGAAATACAATTAAAAGAGTTTAGAAAAAAATTTAGGTTAATCTTGACTTTTGGTTGGGATCAGAGAACTGCGATTAGTACTCAACATTCGAATCATACTCGAAACATTGGGTGTGTTTAAAATATACTTATTCTGACTCCTTTCTGACTCGCTTTTTGTGAACTTTGGCGTGTACTGTTATGCCATGTCTAGAACCAGCAACATACCCGGGTAACGATGAAGGTCACAATTTCGAACATACAATGGTGTATTTAGTACACATCGCTATACTTTATTTTGGAAAAGTTGAATTGTGGCAATGCAAATTTTTGCTGGGACATTTCCACAGTTGTATATCATACGTCCATATTGGTTTTAGGGTTTATTTATATAGTTATAATTTACTGTGAATTGACAGTTTGGATTTACGGCCGCCAATAAGATAAATTATCTTGTTTTATTTTAAGTTGTGTTATTCTATTTTTTTCTTAACGTGCGCTTTCCAACGCAGTTTTGCATCCAGTGTAATAACCAAGGTATTTTGCTTCATTACCATTTGGATATTTTAGTGGAATTTATATATACTGGAGTAAAAGATATATTTTTTAGTCCGAAAACCACATGCACTGATTTGGTGTTGTTAGGCTTTATACGCCACTTAGTGGGTCATGCTACTACAGAACTTACAGCGGATTGTAATTTAGCAGTATTTTAAAGATATTGATTCTTGAATAAAGTATTAGTGTTGCTGTTAAGCTAGACTTACTTTGTATAGGGACAAAGAAGCTTTATTAAATTTTAGAGGAGTTTTTCGAATAGCAAAGAAAGAAATAAAGTACAAACACAAAAATTTATTTTTTAATTTTATTGAAGTTCGGCTGACCATACAACGCTGTTTCGAGTATTGCCAAGTACTCTTCATCAGTGGTCTTTGGAAATAATCGAATTTTATTTAATTAGTTTATAGTCCGTATATAATTTGTTTGGACTGCAAGTGCCAGGCTTAGAACTCGTGCCTGTCAAATTAGAAGCGATGACTAATCGTGTTTATCCAAAAGAAGCCAACGCTGCACAAACTTTCAATGCTCAAGTTCCAGGTTTTATTGTCACTTATTTATATTTAATTAGTGACAACAACCAAAGCACTTGCCGTGCTTTAAATTAGAACGAGCTTATAAACTACAGCTTTATTTGGAAACACAAGTTCAACGAATTAAAAGTTAACCTTTGAGCTTGCCTATTTTTGTTTCAAAGCTACTCTTTTTGTAGAGACATCTGTAATGCACATTGTTTTACTTACTACATGTAAAGCGACCATTCTGGTGCTTTTTACAAAGAAGCTATGCTATGGATTCTTACGTTTGTCTTGAAATATATATTAACGATGGCCGCTGCACGCCCTACCTACTTTGTGAAGGACTTAACATACTGTCGAGTCGATGTGAATAACATCTATGAGAAGCTTTTAGGCTGCATCTTCTGCCATAAATAATTCAGATTAAAGCTTCTAATCTAATTCCATTAAAGCATCTCCAATATATTTAAAGCAACTTTTTCAAAGTTGAACGAAAAATATAAATATTTTAAGTATCACAGATATAAGAAATAATGACTCGTGACTCGTTTTGTGTTCAGATGTCAGTACTCATTTATGATATAGCACTTTAGGTAGTCTTCGTTATTTTTTCATGACATAAAAGCATATGTTATTACGTTTAGTTAGATAAAGCATTACAATAGATTTTTAAAAAAAAAAGAAAACCTATGTAAAGAAAGACAACATCCCAGAGGATGGCTGCTAAAATAATTTCATAAATGCTATTCTCATAATTTAAGTGTATTAACAAAATAAAAATCTTTATGTCTTTTACGGAT
>NC_051848.1:99474651-99483305 GCF_002237135.1 Teleopsis dalmanni
GAAAAACTGATTTGATTTATTTATGGTCCAATTGAGGTGCAACCTAACTAAACCTGGGATCACAACTTACAGTTGTCCTCTTATCCTCGTGGAGCATAGGGCCTCTGCTATAGATCTAAACCTAACTCTATTGGGTGCTTCGCGGCATATATCATTCCAGTTATAATTAGCATCAATAAGTTTTCTGTCCATAGTTCTGCGCCATGTTTGTGCTGGTGCGCCAGGTCCTCTACAACCTTGGGGGTTCCATCTGAGTGCTGTTCTTGCAATATGGTTCGCAAGTCTTTGGAGTGTGTGGCTTATCTATTGCTATTTGCGTCGACCAATCTGAACTGGAACGATTTTTTGCTGTGTACGGCTCTACAAGTCTTCATTTCTTATTTTTTTAGGTCATCTTATACCAAATATTCTGTGCAAGCATTATTGTTCTTTTAACAGTTGCAACTTATCTAAATTTTGGATTATTGTGCTTCTAAAAGTAGGTTCTTCTAAAGCTTAAGTCGTTAAGCTTAAAGTCAGTTTATAAACGCTACACAATTCCCCAATAAATATCATTAAAGTAAGTCACCTGAAGACAATTTTGAAATCTTTTATTTGTAACCCAATTCAACTACAATTTATATTGAATTTGGATTTTTTTTATAGTACTAGGTTCTTTTGAATACTATTTAGGAAAAGTCAATTTGAATACACTTCGTATTTGGCCCAATCAAACTGCAACTTTTTGAAAAAGTTAAAGTCAATTAAATTTAGCCTAATCTTTTTTTTTTTAAACATCCTTCATTGGATATGAATGGTACAATCCTAACTATTTGTTAATTTATTACTATTGCAGAATTGTACTTAATACATATGTATGAAGTAATACGTTTGCGGATTTACTGAACCAGTGTTGAGCTCCCATAGAATTTGGCCCAATTAAACTACAAATATTGGATATATTTACGAAACACTTTTAACGTTAAGCTTTCATTAACTACTTAAGCAAAAACTTAAAGACTTTGAACCTATCAGTCTATATGGTTTTTGATTGAGAACAGTTAAACAACTACTCAATCCCTAAATTGGAGGAAAAATGAGGAAAAGTACATCTGATTTTCAGTCGTCTCATCCTTGGCATAAACGTAGCAGTTAAAAGCATTATCAACAATATATTAACGTTGAGGAAAATTCAGCACTTTCACATTAACAGAACAGCGATTAAAGAGTTTTCAAAGTTTTCAGGCAGTTAAGATAATAAGATGCGAGTGGACATTTCTGTGTTTTTATGAATAGCCAAGCTGGTATCTAAGTTAATCATTTACAAGTGTAGGGGCGATTTTAAGATTAGTGACTTTGTGTTGTTCTAAATGAGAAAAGTGAAGCAGGTAAAGTCCATTTGATTTGGGCTTTAGGCCTCACTTAAATTTATTACAGAAAATTGAAGTGCTAATAAGATAATCAGACATGACACTAACCTTTAGCATACAGATATATTAACTGATATAGGCACTATGATTTCTTCTTTTAATTATCTAGACAATGACAAAAAATCTGCAAGAGTTAAAAAATAACTAGCAATCTTAACCAAAATATACCACAAAAGAACAACAACTCTTTTAAGTTTTACAAGAAGTAGTGTAAATCTGTTAACGTTCATCCAATTCATAGCTCTGCAAACGATAAAATTTGGTGTCTCAGTATAGAATTTTGTAGAAACTGTACGAAGAAGAAATGGAAGAAAGAATTGAAAATCTTTTTTATTTTCTGTCCGATTCTCTCCAAACCAAGAGTAACTTGTTAGGAGATTTCTAATTTGAGGCAAAAAGACTTTAAAGGTTTCTATTGAAGTCCTGAGAGTTCCATTTGAGTCTTACTGAGAAGATGAGTAAAAATTTCATCAATGAATTTGAAATGGATCGTGGACCTATGGGATTCACACATTTCAAGGTGAGACTAAACTAAGTGTCAGGTCTAATTTTTTTAAAGTTCAACGTTTGACAAATGTTATTCTTATGTTATATCGTTCACACCATTCAGTTACTTAAAGTAATTAAATACTAAATCTGTTAGGATTACTAATTAATTTTTAATAAGCAATTAATATTGATAATTTTATCATTACCGTGCGCTTATTTATTATATCATTTAGACAAATATAAGAAATTGTAATTAGATATACATATGTAGATTTTTATATATCCATGTTTACTATAAGATATATGAAATAATTCTAAGAAATCAAAAAGCTATTATCGTAAAATTGCCAGAAGCCACAAAGTTAGTTGCGGAAAACAGTTTTTATTTGTCTTTCTGTTGTTGCAGTGAAATTTGAACCTTAATTTTTTTTTTTTATAATTAAAGTAATTACAACAAAATTGCTTTGGTTCTGCTACAAACAATTTTAATTTATTTCCTATTAAAAACGACAAAGAATGTATATTTTTACACGGAAATAAGCAAAATATTGCAACATTTTTTATATGCGGTAGAAGTGCCTGAGCTGCAGAGTTTATTGCACTTTAACATGTGCCCAAAACTTCTTCACATGCAACTTCATACGAGCTGCCGACTTCGGTACTCGTACGATTGGCAGAAACTTTAAAGAACGTGCGATTTACTCGTTATTTAGTCAGTAAGTTGGTTGGTTAATGGTTGAGAGTCCTTGTGCTATATTTCCCTGCTTCGTCATGCACTCGTACGAGTTCTCGTGTTACACACAAAGCGAACAAGTCTTCTCAGTTACTTTCGAAACATGTGCAGATTGCGTACTCGTACGAGTAAAAAAAAAGTATAATATTACGAGTACACCAGACACTCTTACGAAATTCTTTTTCTGGTTTCGGCGATTAGTTCATTAATATTTTATTTATTTATTGTTATTTAATACAATTTGTATATTGATAGTATAGACTTAATATTATTTTATTTATATGAAGCCTTGTTTGGACTCACATGATTCCAAGCTGACTCTATATTAGGCATAGGCCACTTCTCTGAACTCAACAATATTGCTGTATGATCTGCCAAGGTGTATGGATTGACTGTTAATTTCGTTTAGTGTTGATCTACGCCAGGTAATCTTAGGCTTTCCTCTTCTTCTACTACCTTGCGGATTATATGTAAGGGCTTGAAAACAAGACATAATAGATTAACTTAAAGATTATTTTATTGTTATAATAAAGATTGATTTAATTAAATACTTCAATAATACAATTTTGAAATTAATTTAAAATGAAAATCATTAAATATTTAATTTTATTATATTTCATTAATTTTAAAATAATTTCATAGACCATTAAAAAATATTTATAACTACTTTTCTGACTGGTTTCAATTGGTGTCATAAGTAAAGATTGCTTCCAATTATGTATGTGTCATAAGTAGGAAAAAATCTTTTCATGGTTTGAATATAATAATCATGTTCCTTGAAATAAAAAAAATATTTTCCATCATTATAGATTATACTTTTACTTTTAAACTATAATAATAAGAACAGCTCCTGTAAAAGAAATCCTTTGCTTGCTCTAAAGTACCGTCCTTTATAGGGTATGTACTAGAACTATCATAAGTAAAGAATTTTCTCAACTTATGTATATGTCATAAGTAGGGAGAAATCTTAATGGTTTGATATATGGTAATAACAATTTCCTTGGAAAGAAAATATTTTCCGCCATTATAGATTAATATAATCGCTTGAAAAAAAAGGATTTCCTTGCTCCACAATAGTAATAGTTTAATAAAACAAATAGTTATAGAAAAGACTTTTAATCTAAAATATTAAGAGCAACTCTTGTAAAAGAAATCCTTTGGTTGCTCTAAAGTACTGTCCTTTATAGGGTATGTATTAGAACTAGATGATATTTCCACTATAAGTTCACAAGTTGCTATGGGTTTTATGAAACAACTTTCAATCTTTTTGAAATATTTTCAAAACAAATATTGCTTTTTGCTCCAAAAATAGCCCTTGAAATTAACGAATGGATAAGTTATTTGCTGTTAAAGCCAGCAAATGAACGAATGACTGAGAGGACAGTATTTCGATAAAGGACCAATTTTACTGTTGCATGTAATTGTCAATTGATGGTCTGACCAAAAATATTTCTTTTTAAAAACACTCTCCATCTAAAAGATAAGATTAATAATTTTTTTAACTCCTTAACAGCTTTCTAAATGAGTGCTATTACATATTTATTATAGTCTATTACAATAGACTATTATATATTTGCAGTCCATAAGGGACAATAAAATGAAGGAGTGCAAAAACATCTTAAGAACATAGTTCACTGTAATATGGTATATGTGATAGAAACTGATAATAATGATTATATTATAAAGGAGTCAATCGATATCGGACATACTTAATTTTGTTTATGGTCAACTACTAGGCATATTAAATTCTAATTTTTTTATCATAAAAGACGATATTTTGTTAATTTTTTTTTATGAGGTGTATTGAAAACAGTAGATTGCAGTGAAGAGTAGATTTAGTGACTACTTTTGAAATAGGCACATGGCTTGTTATTGTACCAGGTATATATCTGTCAGAAATTTGTCCTTAATTGGTATGTTACTCTTAACATTATTTAAAACGTCTATTCTATTTTCGAGAAATCGCACTCTATACTTTTGCATTTCATACCAAAAGAACCTTTCTAAAATATGAACAAGGCTTGTTATTGTATTAGTTATACAATAGACGTTAAACGTTATGTTACACTTAATGATAAGAATATTTTCGACTTTCTACATTGTTTTGCTTATTGTATATAAAGCTGTATACTGATCACACTCTACATTAGTAAATATGTATCTCTTGTATTACAATAGTCATTGCCTTCAAAACCGTCGTAAATTTTGGGCAACTCTAGAACTACTATTTTTATAGAAGTTTCAGTAAGGATTTTGGTCATTTCACTATCAAAATAAATGCTATATAAATTAATATTCTATTACTATATGGATTTAAAAATTATACATCATACTATAGAATATAATTAAATATTGTTGCTTTATTCGACTGGCTTGGTGTTTTATAATTCAAAATTGTTTTTGTTCTATGCCAAAAAATCTATTTCGAATAGATCAAAGGAATAGTAGTGTGAGAATTTCACCTCTAAAAATTTTTTTAATTTTTAATCAAGTGCCCAAGAGGCGGCCATACAAAATTTATACATATTTTATAGCAAATCTACTGGAATCTTCATTACGATACAAACAACTTGATACGTTCATTAACCCTTGTAATCAACAATTTCGATGTATGGATCTAAGTTAGTTATTTGGAAAGTTATATTCTCAATATTTTTAATAATATAATTATGTATACCAATTTTATTATAGAGTCAAACTTCCATAACTCGAAGTACAATTTTGTAAAGAACAGGTTCGACTTATGCAGAATTTGAGTTGAAGAATTTTTTGTAATTGTATATTATTTGTTCTCTAAACCCTGTTGCACTCTATTTAACATAGTTCAAGTTGTGGAAAATTTGAGTTATAAAAGTTGGAGTTCTGGAAGTTTGACTGAACTATTAAAAATTAAAAATAACTAAACTCATTTGTGGTCATAAAAATATTGTTTATCTTTTTTTATTTCTACTTCATTTCAAAAAAAAAAAATAATATTCTTAAACTTCTTAATTAAATTCTTAGTTAAAAATATGTTTTTTATGGCTTTTTAGTTTAGTAACTCTAATTTCAATCTAATTTCACTCTAAATTCACTCTAATTAGAAATCAGGAGTAGACAGATTCATCAATTAGAAATAATAATGCAACTAAGATTAAATCTGGAGATGTAGTTGTATAGATCAACTTATCGAAAATACTATTAGTTCATATTTTAATATTGTTTGTATGGATATCTACTTTCATCAGTTTTAGTTTAGGTATACTTTATATATCTTCTTTTACATATATATAAACATTACATATATACTAACGTGTAGAAAGTTTAAGGAAGAAAAAATGAAAAAGACATAAATAAATAAACAGAATAAATAAAACAGAAGAAATGAATGTCGGTAAATCGAATGTGTACTCCCACTCTTCTGCGTGGCCAAGCACGACGCGCACCTCACTGTCGATCTAGACTCCCTTTAAAAACATGTACCTACCAACCAACCTGTTTTGCACTACATTGGCTTTTACCTTAAGACGTTAACAATACACAATGCACAATGCACCAGGCCATTGCACGGAACCACAAAAGTAACAATAAATCTAATGACAAAGCAAAAATCGAGTTTCCAAGATAAGGTCAACAAAAAAAAAAAATGGAACGAAAAAAAAAAAATCAAAACTCAGGAGAGAGAAGAAAAGGGCTGTAACGTAAGAAAGAAAGCTAAGTACAGTATATGCAAATTTTTTATTCGCAACTTCTCTAAATAATTTCAATATAGTTTTTCTTAGTCACATTTTTGAAATATTTTTATTTTTTTTATTTTTTTTTAAACTCAAAGAGACTATTTATTTCTATAAAAAATTATTGTTATTTTTTTTGAAAACCCTCTCTTTTTTTTACTATCAAGTCTAGTATATTTAGAATCGCTTGAAAAAATAACTCGGCATTACAACTACTGCATAAGAAAAAAACATTAAAAAAAAAATAAAACCATTTAAAAAAATATAATCAAAACTCTTTATATATTTAAAAACACAATAACAACAAAAACAAAAAATTATATTAATTTCTTTTAAAAATAAATGAATAAAATCTACAAAAACTAACTCAAGAAGCTAAGCCAAGCTCTGGCATTTATGTTACGAGAGATGGTTCTATATACAATTTATGTAAATTATTTAATCATAATACAAAATAAATTATTTTAAAAATAAATTTAAACAATTTTATTTTAATAAATATTTATTATTTTAATAAATATTTATTATTTTAATAAACATTATTTTTAATATAAGTTGAAATTTAACATCAGTTAATACAAGTGACTATTGTATTCAATAGAAATTAGCATATTTGGTAGAGAGATTTTCGAAAAGTAGTGAACTACAACAACAAAAATTCTTTTTTATATTATTTTAATTAATTGAATTTTTGCGCTGACCATACAGCTGTTTCGAGTGTTGCCGAATACCCACCATTAATGGTCTTGGAAATAATTCTTGTATTTATTTATTCATAAATAATCATCAGGAATCGAACTTGTGCCCTGCCAAATTTAAAACTCAGAGTCAGCGCTCCTTAATCAATTGATCCAAATCCGTACTTAACTTTTATGTTTTCAAATTTTTCTGAAACTTTGTTAATTTGCTGTGAAATTTTTATTAACAAAGTCACTCTCTGTATTTATATTAGAATGAAATCACAAGCTGTAGAATAATCATATTTTTATTTTTTAATTTTTAAATTTCAATACTATTCTGTTCAATACTATTCAATAATTATAATTATCTAACTTCATTAGCACGTTTTTGTATGCATTTTGTATGCAAATTTGTCTATACATAAATTTACATAGATTTGAAATATAATTATTGGTAAGTAGTATATCCAAAATAAAGACATTCATCACGACATCAATATCGACACAGTAGCCTTAACTATATGTATATTACATATGTTCAGACTGTTATTAATGCCGACTGACACATCCTAAGCGTAGACATCCACTAAGATCTCAACGTCGACACAATAGCACTGTTTATACATATATTACTTATCTTCGAACTGCCGATTAATATCAAAGAAAAGCTTCTACTACGATCTTAACATGAATGCAATAGATGCAGTAGTCAAATGCATCTAAAAATCTAGTATAAAGCACAACACCATTAGAAAAATGATCCCCACATTAAAAATGATTTATTTTAAAGTTGATGTCTGAAATATCACATATCTATACCTTCATAATAGTATGGATCAAAGCGGGGGATTAGGCATCATGAGTCACACTTTTATGAAGGTCATCGTACAATGTACATATCACCTTTAACAGCGGTTCTGTTAAAAATGTATAAGATATATAAGCAGAGCTGGAAGGAAGCTTGACTTCTTTGTTGAAGTCATTGGCACTTTATTAGGATTAATAGAACATATTTGTTATGCACAAATCTGTTTAGAGAGTCACACTTTTGTTGTCCACTTGGCTAAAATTCCCAAAGTCCCAAGAAACTATTTTGAAAACCGATAGTTTAGTACGGAGAACGAACATTTGCGAGGAATGAAGGATTAATGAGTTGAACAGAGATTCAAAAAAACTTCATTAATATTTTTTTTTTGTTTGTATACAGAATTTTTCAAATACCCCTCGATTTTAAATCAATTATTTGTTAGTAAAATATATAATTTTTTTTAATATTCTGCTTAAAAAAAAGAGCCATATTTACTTAGACAGCATTTTTATGCTCTGAACTCATGTTAGGTATAAGCTTAAGATCTAAATCTTACCAAGTGGTTGAATATGAAAAGTTAGAATACGTTGCTTCTGATCCATTGCTTTTCAAGGGCTAATCGGACTGATTTGATGACTTAACTAAATTTTGTTTGTCTGAGAACAAAATAAATTCATAAAACCAATGCTTGGAGGAGTGAAGTTGCTTTTGTCCAAATTCTTAGTAATTTTCTTTAATATGAATATTTGTTGATCATCTTTTACTGAGAAACTTTAATTGAAGACACATCAATTTTCTTACCATTATTTACACTACTTATTA
>NC_051848.1:99483405-99496089 GCF_002237135.1 Teleopsis dalmanni
GAATTGCAAATTTCTAGTAATTGTTTGCCATTTCTATCTACAATTGTATCCTTTGCTACTCTGTGGCCCAATAGTTCAGCCCACTGCATATTTGGGCTGAATTCCAGACATTGTTCTTTGCCTATTCGTGCATTGAAGTCACCTATTATCATGACATTTTCGTTCTGAGCTTCCACTAATATTTCACATAAGTTATTGAGATCATTTAGCCAGTTATTGCAATTTAGATAAACTGGGATTAAACATAACTTTTGATTATTAGTGGTTATCTCGATTATTGTTGAGTTCATAATGTGCTTGTACACCACAGTACCGCAAAATTGCAATTGCTTTCGTACACCATACAATTTTCCTCCACTGGCTCGACCTCTATTTGTTGTTCTTGTTGCAGGCACCCAATGAAGATTGTATTCTATAAATGTGTTTTCAATATAATCTGTCTTACTTACTAAAAATGTTTCAAATAATACAAATATATCGAATTTTTTAACATACTTCATAAATTCTATAAACTTATACTTATTTGCTAAACCAGCTACATTATACGATAATATTTTAAATTTATATGCTAATTTAGTGTCTGACCTGGCGGCATTTGCATTTTTACTAATTTTTTGTTTGGCATCTTTAACGATTTCCTTTTTTACTAACAGTTTTTTGGTTGATTTATTTTTTTAAAAAGCTTGTTTTTCTCGAGCACTTCTTCCACTTTAATCTCACCATACAATTGCTTTAATTGCTCAACAGCGTCACCATCTTTGCACTTTAGTTTCTTGTTTTTATCAAAGTGCATCCATTTTCCTGATATATTTATACTGTCATTTTTAACATAAATTTTGTGAGTCTTTCTGATGGCTTCAAGATCTCTTTTCAGCTGTAATAAAGCTGATTTATTTTCCTGTCTAGTCAAGCTCAAGTCCTTTTCAATATAAATCGGAGTGCCATGCAGTTTTTTACCATTCTTTAAGACATCTTTTGCCATTTCTGATGTTTCCAATTCTGCAATTACACTCACTTTATTTTTCTTTTCAAATATTACTTTTGTGTCTCGAACTTTAATACTTGTCATAGCCATTTTATCTCGGAAAATTGCCTCCACATCACTTTTTTTTGCTTTATCTTTTAGTAAACCTTTCAATAGTACATTACGACTTTTACTTTGTTCGACAAGTCTTTCAATCTCCCTCCTGTCCTCATCTCTATCATTTCTTAATTGTTCTATTCTAGTTTTAGCCTTTGGTTCTCGTTCTCCAATTTTTCCATTTTCACAGACACGTTGCCTATCTGTTCTTTAAGTTCGCCTATGTCACTCTTTGATGCTAGCGTAGCTATTTGGGAATCAAAGTTGTTACTCAAGCCTGCAATATTCGATTCGAATTTATCCGTCATTTGCTGAATAGCCAGCATAACATCACCGAGCGATAAGTCTGGCGAAAGCTCAGATCGCATACGTTTTTCTTGCCTCTGTGCTTGCCTATTCGGTGTGCACAGGTCCGATTTACTCGTGGCGTTTTTTGCGTCTGCTGGTGGCGATCTTTCAACTGGCATTTTATATATATATGTTTTATTTAGTATTATGATATAACTGAAAAGTTAATTTTTTAATTTTTTAAATTCTGCTTGTGTTTTCTTTGAAAGCATAAAATTCGGTTTGATACACAAACCCGACAGCACAGACAAGAACCACTTAGAGCTTTATACTTAGTATATTTTCTATAATTTTGTATCGAGCTTAACGCTGAATATAATTTTAAGTTCCACTGATCGTAAGCACTTTTGTGTATATTTGGTTTTTTACTGTTGTTAAATACAACGTTAGTTTGTCCACTGAAGTCTCAATAAATAAAATTATATTATTATCAAATTTTTGCACAACATTCCAACGCGTAGTAATTACACAAACGTTTATTTTCAGTAATCAACCAATTGTCATTAGTTTCTCACGATACAACTTAAATTTTTCATTAAACTTTTCAGCGCGCGCACTTATTAGATATCATTCAATAGGGTTGTATTTAATATAAATTTCCATTTACAGAAACACAAAACACGAACGTGCCACACATAAACAGAAATATATATATCGTTTTTCTAGGCTCATTATGAAATTTGCGCAACCAAAAACATCCCGCACTCAGCTAAAAGCAGCTGGCATAAGAATTAAACATGCGCAGATGTCCAACTCGTACAGTGGCTAAATAGAAAGAGGTAATTTGCTTTATATTTATTACATTTTTGAAATGTATTACCATGTTTTTGTATATAGACGTTCGGTGTGTAGAAGAGCCAACTGCGTACGCGAGCAAGGCGCTTAAAAAGTAGTCAGAGACTTACTGGAGGTGGGTTGAGTTGCAGGACGATTGGCGATTTCGAGACAAACGCATTGGATTGGAGACAGTTGATGGTGTGGAAACGATTAAAACTCTTGGGCTATAATCTTCTGACAGTACAATCAGTTCTGCAGCTCAGTACCATCACCAAGACTAGTGTCATTGTTGAGCCCAGTACCATCGCCAAGCCCAGTGCTATCGTCCATTAGCTCAGTAATTCAAGTGAGTTCTCTATTATTTTCCATTATATATTTTTATCTACTTTGTAATTAAAGTTTTTTTTTAAGAATGACACGAATTCGGCTGCAAGCACTTCATGATCATCATGTGAGCGCAATAGAATAATTAATGCTCTTATTGCTAGGATGAAGATGAGGAATGTTGCTGACGAAGAAAACAAACTTCGTAAAGAGCACAGTGAAGTGATGCAGGCTATACAATGACTGACTAATACCATGGCCGAGCTCTTAAAATATACTTTAAATAATTAGTATATGGTCTAATAATACCATTTGTAAGGATGGAAATTTTTACCAATTTCCAACTTACATATAACTAGTGTGCAGTTGATATCTGAAACTAAAATAAGTTAATTTTTATTTAATATATTAAATGTAAACAACTTACTAAAAGCCACCCCCGCATGCACGCAACTGCATTTCAATGAATTAAACCTAAGATTACATTGATATTTCAAAAGAATGTAAAATATATTTAAATAAATAAATATTGTACCTACCTTATGTATTTATTATTTTTATTTAATTTTTTTAATCTATATACATAAAAGAAGTCGTGTTAGTTAGACCACTTATAACTCAAGAACGGCTGGACCGATTTTAATTAACTTTGATTTGTTGGAATCGTCTCCAACAATATTGGATATTGGAAAAATCCACTAATTTTAGCAAAAATAATAAATTTGTAAATGCTGTTTCAAACTGTTGACAGTTCGAAAGTTTGAGTGATATTGATTTCTTTTTAAATTTTTTTTTCAAATATTTCAAATTTCAAATATAATAAATTCAAATATAATAAATAAATATTGTCATCAATATATGAGGTGAAAGTAT
Organism: Teleopsis dalmanni; assembly: GCF_002237135.1. Lineage (NCBI taxonomy): Eukaryota > Metazoa > Arthropoda > Insecta > Diptera > Diopsidae > Teleopsis > Teleopsis dalmanni. The sequence goes on from NC_051848.1 coordinate 99,486,809, forward strand.
CGATTTGTTTGTTTTGTGCGAGTGTTTAATATTAGCAATGCAGCGACCCAGAAAGTCTTATCTTTCTCAACAAAGCCGTAATGCAATTAGGCGTCGAACCATTACGCATGCATCCACTGAAGAAGAACGAGAAATCGCACGAGAAAGGAGCCACATTAGTATGACCCGCCTTCGCGCTTCTCAAACACAAGAGCAAAGAGAGGCAGCCCGTGAAACGGCTCGGTTGGCAATGAGAAATCATCGAGCTTATCACACAGATCAAGAACGAGAAAATATCCGACGATCAAGAACAAATGCCTCAACTATTGATTTGTATCGAGAAGCGTTTCTATACGATTGCGCAAATGAATACACTTCGCATCCTTTCGTTCGCATTGGTCCAATGGACGTTACTTGCGAACATTGCGGAGAATTAAAGTTTGCTGGAGAATCGCCGGGACTGTGCTGCCTTAATGGTAAAGTGAAATTGCCATTATTGACTTCGCCACCTGAGTCATTGCATTCATTGCTTTGTGGTGAAACACCAGAATCACGATTTTCAAAAGTGCAATAGCTACTTTCAAATGACTTCATTCGGGACGGACATTATCGAAGAACATGGATTTAATCATACGTTCAAGGTAATTTATGTTGAAAAGACATTATCGAAGAACATGGTGTCTTTTGCTCTTTATTTAATAACTAATAATTAAAGTCTTAAAACTACCTTAAGAAGCATTGTGCACAAGCGCACATATGCATACGTAAGCATATTATTGTTATATACGGAGTAGCATGCATGCATTGGTAAGTATACAATAACATATCTTTGTTGCGCAAGCGATATTGTTACTTGGGCGATAAGCGACAGAAATATGCTAGTTAAGCACATTCCATGTCGCTGTTCATAACAAAGTGTATTTTATATGCATGTACGCTACAATGGATTTAATCAGACGTTCAAGGTAATTTATGTTGAAAAGAGCAAATGTTCATTTTCTTTAAGAGATTAAATATAAAAAATTTGATCAAATGTGAAATATAGGTGAAAAAGTTTTGTTATATTCCTGTATTTGTGTCTAAAATAAATAAGGAATGTTAACATTTTAAAAAAATTAGCATTATAAATCTGTAATATTGACTTCGCTTTCGACTCCTCAGATTCAAGGCCAGATTTACCATCGAATTGGAGCATTGCAACCTATAGAAGATGCACAACATAAATTCTTTCAAGTATACTTCATGGACAATATGACGAAACAACACAGCAATGAAAATAGTAATTCTTCAAGATCTGCAGCAACTACTTGATGAACATCATGCATTGGTCAAGATGTTCAAGACTACGTTTACCTAAAATTTAATATAACATTCATTGACTGATACGCGGCACGAAGTTCGCGGGGTCACCTAGTATTTTAATATTTATTTTATTTTAATAAATAAATATAAATATCTAAAGCTGCCACTACCGACACTAAGCTAAACACATTTCAAAACAAAAGAAGAAATGTAAAAAGAGTTTTTGTGCAAAGAACTTTGTGCAAAAACTGAAGCGCGCAAATATCATTAAAAGAACTGCGGCGAATGCGCAAAACAGCAACGACGTCAAAAAACAAACCAGCTGTAAACTAATCTTACGCTACATTACAGTTTGATCGAATGCGTATATAAGACAACACATTTGTTAAGGAAAGTTAGTTAGTGATCAACATGCCAAATAGACAGAAGCACGCAGAAGCATTCGAAGGCATTACCTGAGGACAGATATAACCAACTCCCCAAGGCAGTACACGGAGTATAAAGAAAAGGATAAGTATAAAGGAAACACTTAAACCTTTTTTTTAAATATTTATTTATACATATCCTTACATATATATCCTAACCTTATATATATCCTACAGTATATCCTTACATGGTAGCAAATATAAGCGTGAACACGTTCACATCTTGTTACGAAATCCACATAAGCGTGAACACGTTTATATCCTTCCACGGTAGCAAATATAAGCGTAAACACGTTCATATCTTGTTACGAAATCCTGATATAAAGCGTGAACACCTTTTTTTCCTCCTAAAGCCACCGCATATAAGCGACAACACGTTTATATCCTTCCACGGTAGCAAATATAAATGTGAACACGTTTATATCCTGTTGCGAAATCCTAACGTAAAGAGAGAACACGTTTTATCCCATATACCAAATCATATATAGGCGTGATCACGTCCATATATAACAACATCTATAACCATTAACCCTTTTACAACAGTTATCGAAGAACAAAAATCAACAGCACTCTACAGCAAGCACCAAAGAACGATACGCTGGCTATTATCGAATATCCTGTAATAGGGCACCACACAGATACGATATAAACATAGAATAAATACTGTTAGATTTAAGTATATTTATTAATATATATAAAGATTAAAAAGTAAAACTTGAAACGCAGGTTTCTAATATTTTTAAATTTTATTGTAACGACCCAGGACCAACCCCTGAGTATTACTCCGGCGAAAGGAGCGACGAGAAGTGTCGTTACATATTTAAAATGTTACTATAACTATTTTTACAAAATTTATTAAATTTTATTTTTATAAATTTTATTTTTTATATTTTATTATTGTCATATTTTCACAACACCAATATAAATTACTATACATTCAATAATTAAAGTGTTGAAATATAAAGGGATCAAATAAGGTGTGCGTCATTAACTTTATTTTTGTGAAATGGTGCAAGCAAAAATAAAAAAAATTCTAATCCAATTTTCAACGGTTGCATTCTGTTTATTTATTTTTATTGTTTTTACTCTACAAATTTAAAAATAAAATAACAAAAAAAAAACATTCTATTGCGGTGCACCAAAATATAAAGAAAAAAAGTATTCGTTATTTATGCAACAGATTGCAGTTTTGGTAACAATAACTAAAATTTAATATTTCATTGAATTGACTAATTTTGCTGTCATAGCTGAATCTATATTAGCCCATTGGAATCTGTCTATTACAATCTGTTGTATTTGTTTCTTGTTTGAAAATCCGTGTTTTCTTAATTTGGACTCCAAATAACATCAAAGATGTTATATGAGATTTAAGACTGGACTTTGTGGAGGTGTTTTTATCACTTTTGGCAAGTTATAATAGCCTTATAGAACTGAACATTATTCCTAATGCCGACTTTTTCTGCATTTTGCCTCAAGTTCTTTAATATATCGATATATACTTTTTAATGCATTATTTTACTTATTACTTCGATATTATCCACATTAGATGCTGCCATACATCCCCAAATCAAAACACCACCAACACCATGTTTAACAGCAGCTACTGTATTGCGTTCTTCCAGTTCCGAATTTTGTTTTCTATACACAATTACCTTGCCATCGCATCCAAAAAGGTTGAATTTGCTCTCATCAGCAAAAATTATATAATACCAAAAGGATTCTGGCTCTTTTACATAAGCTTTTGCAAATTGTAGCCTTTTATTTCTATTGATTTTGTTTACAAATGGTTTATTTAGTGCAGTTCTTTCTCTATAATCATAAATTTTAAACCATTTCGTACCTCCGTGTGGTACACCACACGGCTAACTTTGAAAATTTTTTAAAAATATATGTAAGTAATTAATTCAATGTTTTTTATTTTTGTTACTTAGTCTGATATCTTAATAATATAAAATATATAATAATAATATATATAATAATAACAATATATAATACATATTTCGAACAGTTTTCATCTGCTCATGTGTTCACCTGGTCAGAAATAAAAAGTCCCAAAAAAATACTTTTTTTAATCAAATGAAAAATAAAATAAACAGGAATAAAAACTAATATATTTGTTATAATATGTGTTCACAAAAGTCCAAATATAATTTTCGTAATTTTTCCGGCGCCTTAGTAACAGTTATTTGCCACCAGACGCCGGCAAAAAAAGATGTGTGGTGAACGCTGGGTCCCATAATACTATAATGATGAAACAATGCAATATAAGTGTTTGTCGTTAGGTAATGAAATAAAATAAAACTAATCTCTCTAATAAATACCAACAATACCAACAATACAGCGGTGGCGATTTTGAGTTTTTATGGGACCGTGCATACCGGTTATACGTGGTAAATTTCCCGGAAGATAAACATCTTCTCCTGCACTGTGACTTTCCTTTTTCAAAGCATCGTAAGCGGTAACTTCTGTAATGAACATTGAGTTCTCTGATGCAAGAAGAAGGTTTCTGGCAATGAAATTCTTGAAGTCTAACTGAGGCATCGGCTTTCTGTTGTTAGAAGCAGCGACGAAGCAATGTAGTTTCCAAGCGTTTACTACAGCGCTATCTAAACACTGAGCCCATAATGGCCACCAATACGACAGTTAGCAAGTCAATTGTCATGTAAATCGACGCTGCCCATGTGTCGGTAGTAGCTGTTGATAACTTGAGGTTGCGGGACCCCAAACTTTTTGTTTTTCTCTGCTATAACGTTGCACATTTACTATGAGTTCAACGGAATGATACAGTATGTTGCAATGGATACTCACAATGGCTCAATAATTCCTTTACAACAAATGTACCGATTCCAAATTGCTTGTTGTATTTGCCAGTTGCACTGGAGTATGGCAGAAACTGGAAGATATATCCACTATCTACAGAAAGGGTTCATAGCTTATAACCGAAACGTATTGGTTTTACAAGTTGCAATGTGAATAGTTGCGACTCAGGTATTTCTACAAGACCTCCATAATCTTGTGCATTTGATTCGTATACAACTTCAATAGTACCTAAATACCATCTCACAATTAGACACGCGGAATTCAAAAAAGGGAAATAATTTTTAAAGTCGCATGTAATGTTTGTTGATATTTCATCATCGTCAATCATTTCATTTCAATCATTTCCGATTCACCAGCACGATTATCAGGTGGCAAACATTATTATTCAATAGGTAGCGAAGTGTCACTTGGCACTAATAAGTCATCTTCATCTCCAATTATCAATAATATGCAATAGTTCCTGATTTCTTAGATATCTTAGGCAGGACTTTAAATTTTATTTACAGTAAAAAATTGACGACAGAACTTTTAGCATGAACAAATATAACCCTACATAAAACAATCAAATTCCGACTAACTCAACCAGCAATTAAATATCAAAAGAGACTTATTACTATTATGCATAGTAAAAAACACAAGTTTAAGTTAATTAGAAAAGTTTGGAAGTTTTTAGATTACTCTCATTTTATTTTATTACCTAACGACAAACATTTATGTAGGGTTGGCAACTTTGTGTCGTTATAAAGATGTCACAAAGAGTGCAGTGAATAGAATCAGTGTAAGTTGAGTTGAAATGCACGACAGTTGTGTGGGGTGTGAACTCTTGTATGAGTTGAAATGTGTTGGACATTGTCGAAGTTGAAAATTGTTAAAACATTAAGATTATACACTACAATAAATTATTAGTTATTAAAGAAAATAACAAAACAGGTCATATATTTCCATAAAAGTTTGATGGCAATTATTTGAATATTACAATTATTGTATCAATGTGGTATGAAATATAATTAAAGTTACAAATTGGCAAACATGGGCCCACAAATGAGGGCTCAACCGGGATTGGTTTATTAACTTTTATGTGGGCGACGTGTATATGGTCGAACAAAATATTAAAAAAAATAACAATAAAATGTTATATATATAATCGTACGCATAAATGGTTATTTCGAATGCGTTAATACCGGCAAAGTGTTGATGAAACCCTAACGAAGTAATTCCGAGAAATTAAAAGAAACTACAAGCAGCATAACATTGAAAGCAGAAAAAGAAACTACAAGCTACAAAAAAGCAGAACGTTGGTAGGAGAAAAATAAGCTACAAGTAGCGAATCAACAAAGAAGCAGAACCTTAGAAGCAGAAAAGAAACTACAAGCAGCGAAACAACAAACGAGCAGAACGTCGACAACAGAAAAAAACAACAACAGGCAAATAAGCAGTGATCAAGTACGACATCGAGGCGCCAGCATAAGTCTGATTTCATCACCTAGAAACACAGTACAAAGAGAAGCTGGGATACAAAAACAAATAAGTCAAATAATTTATGTTTATATTTTTTTTTTTTTGTATTCTGTACGTAATTTTTTTTCATATATCACACACTGTATTTATCGTATAATCTTTTATATCATATAGGTATTGTATTTATGATATATTTATGTAAGAAATGTTGTTTATTAGTGCAGTTATTATGCAAAAAAAGTTATAAAATATTATGAAATGCAAAAAATGTTATACAATGTTACAAAATTTAAGAAATGATATGTTCACTATCATTATAATACGTTCACTACCACGACCGACCGCACACGACTGATTCCTTCGAACCACTGTCGGCAACTGCTCCGTTTCTCTTCTGTGACACACAGCAACTGTCATGATTACAGTGATGCCACCCTGTTACATTTATATTAAGTTATATATAAAATACTAAATATTACACAAAATGGACGACAACACTCTGCAGGGTGCACTGAAGGATAAGCTTAAAGAATCAGGTTTGTCAGTCGTAGGTAGAAAGACGGAATTATCAAACAGGTTGCCAGAATATTTAGGTATCGCGAAAAATAGTGAAAGCATGGATTTAAATAATTTAGGTGATGGTAATGCAGACTGTAAGAGCAAAAATACTGATTGCAGTCGCAGCGCAGGTGCTGCACAGAGTAGAAGCTTTTTACACTTAGGGATATAGAGGATAGTCTGTCACCCTTCGATGGCGATGACAATACAAACGTATGTTAATGGATTCGTGGTTTTGAAGAAAATGCCACCTCAGTTGGTGGAACGATATACAGAAGTACATCTATGGCAAGCAACTCATGAAAGGCTCTGCCAAACTGTTTGTCCGAAGTCATCGAGGAGTGAAGGTCTGGGCCTCTTTAAAATTAGCTTTAAGGGAGGAATTTAGAAGGAAGGTTTGTGGTGCGGAGGTGCACCGTAGGCTGCGAAATCGCCATCATAAATACGGTGAGTCACTACGCGAATATCTTTACAGTCTATAAGAGCTTAGTGGCGATGTCAATCTAGATAACGAAAGTCTTATTACGTATTTTATTGAGGGAATCAAGTCTGAAAATGCTGATACCCATTTACGAGAAAATACGCGGCTCATAGGGTTTAGGTCGGAGTTTTCCCGAACAAAAGTCAACAGAGAAATATACTGAAAGCAGCATGAACAGATTAAATAAAGACAATAAAAAATGCTTCAAATGTGGTGATAGCGAGCACTTTGCCAAAGATTGTAGAAATAACAAAGTAAATTGTTTTAGGTGCGGTAAGCTAGGACATCGATCATTTGAATGTAAAAATGAGAAAAAATCGACGGCTGCAGGAGTCGTGAAGATAGAGATCTGGAATGGGAATCGTGTGTTAAACGGCGGTTTGATAAAATCGCATAGAATATTCAAGGAGGTGTGCATTCAAGGTAAGGTGCTTTTACTGCATTCGTAGACACAGGGTGTGACATAACGCAAATGGGAGTAAGCCATTTTAATGAAGTAGTAGGTCGTGAATATAGTAACCAGGTTACGCCACTATATGGAGTAGGTGGCGGACAAGTATTTACGAAGGAATACATGGCTTTAAACGCCGAAGTCGATGGCATTAGTTTTAGTATTTGCGTTCATATAGTTGAGGATGTCGATGCATTGTTTCCGATGGTGATAGGAAACAATATTTTAGAATAAGTAGATGTGAAATTAAGTGATAATAAGGCAACTTTCTTCAAAAAGTTGATCCCGAGTCGCAGTTGTAATCAGAGGAATAGTGATTCGTATTTGCTAAACAGACAGTCAAGTCCGGTAAACAATGAGGTTGTATGAAAAACAAACACGATTATTTTACACACACGCAAAATGTTTATTTATTTATTCAATTTAGGAAAAAATTAGACTAGAATAATTTATATCTCGCCAAGCCAAATAAACGTGCACACTCCCTGCCAGTCAAGTAAAGAAGAAGGAGAAAGAAAAAGCAAAAAAACGAAGCCAAAATTATCGCTGCCAGATGTTAGGATACCATCGTCAAAAACTACTAAATGTGTGCTGCCATATCGCCTTGTTGCTGCGCCAAATCTCAAACATCCTCCCCGGCTGGACGGGTACGTTCAGGATGCTCCACAAGCCTGCATATTTTTTGGATAGGTCGCATGCATTCGCCTGCTGAATGCTTGATCGTGACTACTCGTACCAAGCCATCTTCGCCTGGGTGAAGTTTAATCACCCTGCCAAGCCGCCAATGTGTTGCTGGTAGATTCTCGTGCCGGATAACCACGACATCGCCTATGTTGATGTTGTCGCCATTATGATGCCATTTGGAACATGGTTGCAAAGTTGAAAGATATTCATCATGCCATTGTCGCCAAAAATGCTGTTGCATTTGCCTTAATTGTCGCCAGTATGATAATTTGTTGCTAGGTACCTTGCCAATAGGTTCATCTGGTACTGCCAATAGAGATCTGCCAATTAGGAAATCTGCAGGTGATAGAGCCATCTTGTCGTCACAAGTGTCATGCAATGGTATAAGTGGACGTGAATTCAAGCAAGCCTCGATATGTACAAGTAGAGTATGTAGCTGATCATAGTAAATGGAATGGGTGCCAACAATGCGTAGTAAGTGCTTCTTCGCTGACTTAACGGCAGCTTCCCATAGACCGCCTTGATGAGGTGCGCCAGGTGGTAGAAAATGCTATTTTGTGCCTCGATTTGCCAATTGCTGTTGAGAATATTCATTATGCCATAGGCTAAGCCAGATCTTGCAAATGGTGGAGATGGGGTGACCCGAGCCTTTGGTAATGTCGCCATACGTTGTTTTAGCATTATGTGTTTATGCCGCCTGCAAATCGCGCATGAGTGTATGCATTGCTTAACCAAAATGCGTGCCTGTAGAATCCAATATTTGTGTCGAATCGTATGAAGCATAATTTGTATACCGCCATGAAGTGTGTCCTGATGCACCTGCCATATTAAAAGCCTGGCCAATGTGCTATCCTTCGGAAGAATGATTGGATGACGCTGTGGCTCTGCCACATTGTGTAGGCGTTGTGTGTAGGCGTCCGCCTACTCGCAATATATTGTCCGCTGTGGAGTTGATGAATGGACTTAACGCAATGAGCTTGCTGGATGTGGATATGGGCTGTGCCTTTTTCAGCTGCTTGATTTCCGCTGCAAAATATTTCGCTTGTTCTGCCTTGATGTGGTGATTTAAAGCAATGTCCATTTCGCCTGTACAGATGTGTGTATGCGAACGAAAACGATGATG